>NW_028261381.1:66439340-66739340 GCF_051295495.1 Thamnophis sirtalis | reverse complement strand
CCTGGAAAACAGTACGAAATTTTTTTCCTCAGTTAAATCAAACTGATCAGACATTACCCTATGCAGGAATTTTGTGTGGCATTTATGCTTTGGAAAATGTGAATGCAGATGAATAAATGCTTGGTTTTCTTACCACCATTAACCTGTCTGTCTGTATTTATTTATTTTAATTAATTTTATAGGAGCTCAAAGCATCATGCATCATTTCCTTCCTCTAAATTTCCCCCCACAATAAGCCTACAAGGTACGTTGGACTGAGAGAATGACTGATGGATGCCATAAGTCACTCAGTGAGCTTCAGTGGCTGAGGGTGCACATGAACCCTTATTCTAGTCCAACACCTTAACTACTAGACCACAGAAGTCAAATCCAAGCCTCATTTCCAGACACTTCCCAAATTCTACTAATACGCCAATGAGACATGTTTTTCATTCAGCATGATAAGCACAGCTAGCCAAGGGGCATGCAAACCTCCTCCCACTACACACACACTTCACAACAGTAAACTGGCTTACCATGACAGAGTGATGAACCTGGGTAGCCTTTGGAGACAGAGTTGCACGATATTTTCCCCTTTACTCACCGGAGGTCCTGGGATTCCTGAGTTGCCATTTCTCCCTGGAACTCCAGGGAGGCCTGGGAGGCCTGGAAAGTCAGTGCCATTTGTCCCAAATCTTCCAGGTTGTCCTGGTAAACCAGGTACACCAGGAGGGCCTGGAGGCCCAGGTGGCCCTCTGGGACCCTGAAACATAAATATAATGTACATTCTAACCCAGGGGGCTCCAAGCTTGGCAACTTTGAGATCTGTGTACTTCAACTTGGCTGGCTGAGGAATTTCAGGAATTGAACCCCACAAAGTTGCCAAGTTTGGTGACCTCTGTTCTAATCTGAGGTGCGCCTAACAAATAAATATGTTTATGCTAGCCAAGTTAATCTGCTTGCTGAGCAAATGCTACATCATTCATGTTTAAAGATCATGCTGTACAGAGACTTTGGGCTTCTGGTTAAAAATTAATGGAACTAATATTGAAGTTAGTGTATTGAAACATCTGAATGATTCAATATTGAGGAAGGCCACTATTATTGTTTCTCTCTTTCTTCCTCCCAAATCCATTCTAATCAATGGAACATCGGTTCCCCTATTCATAGAACTTAGGTACTTACTCGTGAAGACTCCAAGTCACTTCCAAAACCAGAGCCCTCCATATCAATAAATGTCTGGAAGAAAAAAGCCACAGATGCAAACAAACGATATGCTAAGGATATCAAAGCTAAATGCCATTGAAACAAAGACCTAAGTAGTTCAAAGAAATATGTCTGCCTAATTTCATCTGCTGTATTCCTTGGTTTGCATTGAGAAGAAATCCAGACAAAGAGGGCATGTTAATAAATTGTGGGGGGTGGAAGTGTTATTCTGCAATTTAATACTTACCTTATATACTAAATCTTCCACCTGGTAGACTGAATGGACAACCAATGAATAGTGAATATTTATGTAAGTTCTCCCAGAAATATGTACAATAAAACATTACAACAATAAATATACAACACTATTCAAGGCAGAACCACAAATATTTTCAAGCAATTTAGAATGTTAAAAGCTGGAGAAAACTAAAGGAAGGAAGGAACAGGCTTGGCACATACATAATAAAGCTCCACCCAAAGATACAGAAGTGGGTTTGCAGTGGTGCAGAGTGATTTTTCCCTTGTTCTCCTACCTCTTGCATAGCTCCCAACATCTGTTTCAGATTTGAGAATGGGAGCAGCAGGGGCACATGAAATCCCTGCCACCTGGTATTTTCATTCATTCAATGGAAAGTCAACTTATATAGATCTACAGAAGGGAGATAATTTGCCTAAAGAGAAAAGCAGAGAATGATCCTGGCAGTGCAGCATCATTTCCTGGGTGGGATAAGGCCACGAAAACAAGTTCCACTCTTGTCTTTCTTACAAGCTTTTGGAACTCACCAATTTATCCACTCTGGAACTCAATCCAGGTTTCCCAGGTGGGCCTGGGGGGCCAGGAGGACCTCTAGCACCAACACTTGGTTCTCCCTAGATGGAAAGAACAAGTTACACAGCTGATTACAGTCACCCCTGTCCCCCCAAATGCCCCCAGAATCCCTCAGTCAAATCAGACTACTCGGAAAATGCTCCAGTAAACAGCACAGCCATATTTCTATAGCTTTAGGAGTATTTGTACCTTTTCGCCTTTCAGGCCAGGCTCACCCGGAGTCCCAGGGAAACCTTGGGGACCAACATCACCCTATAGAATAAATACATAAATGTGTGTTTTGATCAAGCCTAGTTAGTTGATTTTTTAAAATCCATCATTTTGTTTACTTGTACAAAAAATTATGACCTCCCTCTAAGTCCCTTACAATCCTCTGATGGGCCCTGACCCCAGTTTGCAAACCCTTGGTTTAGTCCAATGTGTGAGTCATATTCTCTCTGATGCAACTGAGAAGCACTTTTTGCTGAGATGTGTTCTTCCCATTTTAAAGCCTACTGGTTTCCATTTCAATCTTTCAACTCTTTCAAATATTTCAAGCAACATTTCCACATTGTTTATTACTCATAAACAAATATGCAACAACACATCTGAAACTGCATTTAGAAATAATTTAATTTTTTTTAAAAAAGAATACATTTTGTAAGAGCATTCCAAATATGATACTTACATGCCAATAGTTTACTCTTTTGACTTCCCAAGTTTTGTTTTTCATATTACTTAGGTCGGCGGGGGGGGGGGGGAGGACATTTGGGGAGATTACATTAACTCATGATATTGGGTAGTTTACAGATTTGACTGCCTAATCATTACATATTTCACTTGAATGAATTTAGAATGATCATGTTGCTTTTTTTATTAAATAGCTGGCCTGAAAATGTCTATATAAAATGTGGCTTAGGATACAATCTTATTCACATCTACTTGAGAGTTAACTCATTAAACGTAAGGGGAGTAACGTCTGAACAAACTTATATCATTTTTCTGTGAGATGCTCAGGACAGTTTTGCATGGTATACAAAATTTCTTTACAATTGCATAGTTCAAACCTAAAAAGTTTGTATCTGAAATGTGAGGAATAAACAACAGAACTTACTGGTTTGCCATCTTCACCAGGATCCCCCTAAAAAGAACAAAATGTTGGAAAAAGAACTTAGGCACTTTTATACTGTTGTGATTTAAATTTCAAACTCCAGGCTAATCTCCTCTGCAACCTTTTCACACTCATATGATATTTGGCTGAATCAGCTACAGGGATAGCTCACTCAGATGTGCACAAAACATAGGAAGAATATCTTGGCTTAACTCTTACTGTACTAAAGAGAGTGCAACAATATAGCAGCTCAGAATGGAAGCAAAAGAGAGACGAACAGGGAAAATATCAGGATTACTAATGAGAAGAGAAGCAAATGATAAAAATATCTAAAAGGAGCACCAATCGGGGGAAGAACAAAGGGGCACTCTTTCTAAGACAAAGGACTGTTCCCTTTCTTCCCTGTGACCATCTATTTATCCTCAAATCAGTTTCAGAGATTGCAGAATCTGCCGGAATATATTTCAGAAACATTGGGAGTTTCAGGATAGGGAAGGTATGTCAAGTCTAATTCATGTGACACTGGAGTTGGGGACTGCAGGAACAAAATATTCAGGCAGAAAAGCAGAAGCAAAATTAAAATATATTTGAAAGAGAGAATCTGTTCTGAGCACAATTAAGAACCAAAGATACATAAAAGTTCAGGTGAAATTTTCCATTAAAAATGAAAAATTCCTGTCTATAGAAGCAATCTCTAAAATTCAAAACCTGATTGCACACTATTCTGTAACAATTTTCTAACAGATAAGGATCAATCATGGATTTTGTATAAAAGACCATCATGCCTTTATTATTTATGTCCTTGATTAAATGGCCTATCAGAGCCTTCAAAAATAATCTGCCAACTAAAGCGTTTTCTTTGCATTTAGAAGGTTACATTTTTTAATTAATCGTAAATCTGATGGATGAAACAAAAACTGAGAAGGAAGCAAATGAATAGGAAAGTCATGTAAAGAAAATAAGAAAATGGACAGAAAAAAATCACTAAAATCTTAAGAAGGGCTGTGGGCTTCTATGGTGAACCTGGAAGGTTATATCAATATGGATCTATTTGTATACATATCATATTTTGCTCATTCCAATGTATAGTGCATACGTGTATACATACCTATGAGGCTATTCCCTTTCAGGATAAGTGATGTTATGCAGAGAGCAGAAAAGGAGTAAGAAATAGTAAGCTAAAGAAATTTAAGCCATGAAATAAGAAAAAGAAAATATAGATTGATCTGGTTTATGCCGATATCATTCAGCATTTCTCTCCATAGCTTCCTATCTTTTCAAACCATCTTTCCTTCTACCACGTCCAATCACTGATTTATGCATTGCTTCATAAACTCCTCAACTTTCTCTTCTTGAGAACATCATCCAATCACACCAACTTCATCCAATCAGTTTTTGTTTTATTTTGGTCTTTCTTTCAACCCATGCCTTCATATATTTATTTTGTTATCCATTCAATCTTCATTCATTCTCTCTCTACGTGCAAAACTATACAACATAATTCTTTCATACTGGGCACTCAATTTTGCATTTAATCCAGATTCATTTATAGTATTCAGGTACTCTTGATTCTTGTTTTACTATACACATTTCTTCAGTGCTTCAGTCCTATGCCATTCAACTTACTTTTAAGTTTCTCCTGATACACCCAATTCTCATAACAAATATATAACAAATGAGTAAAAGCATGTTCTTCCACACAAAAATTCATCCATCACAACAGACTACATACTTCCTGTTTTTTTTTAACCGGCATCTGCATGCTTTAAAAGGTCTCTATATAATTTCACGAGTACTGAGGTACATACATTTATCCACTTGTCCTTCTGTAAGTAGTTTATACTCGTGCATGGTTTACTTCCATCATGTAGAACAACCAACTTTTATCTTCAAATACATGTAAAGTTCCATGAAACCAGACTATTCGCTTTATTGTATATGTATACTAAATCGATAAATGATTATATATATATATATATATCTTGCAATAGAGTAGAATGATGGCAACAATATGTTGGTTTACAAGGCTGTCTTTAGGTTAGAAATCCCAATTTTCCTGAGCACACTTGGAATAAAACTGGACTCTGGTTCTGCTTGTTGCATATTGGTAAAAATCTGTCCAAACAGAATTGTCTTGTTAATAGGGAATACTATATGTGACATGAGTCCAGCTAAGGCTGGTACCTTTGGCTATGCCTTCCATGAATGCCAATGTATAGTGGCAATAAATTAATGAACTCTAAACGGTAAGCTGTTCTAACCCCACCTTCATTCAATTCCAGCTGAAGTCAACCATCATATAAAAAGATTACTTACAGGCTCTCCATCCTTTCCAGGTTGACCATCTTTTCCTGGAAGTCCTGGTGGGCCCATGGCTCCTGGTTGCTCAACAGTAGAGCCATCAGAGTGCCTCATAATGGTTCCGGGAGGTCCTGGGGGCCCAAGTGGACCTGGAAGCCCTGGAGTACCAGGCTCACCTTTCTGTCCTTTAGAGCCAGGATAGCCAAAGCCTGCACTTCCCTAAAGGGGGAGAAAATATGAAAAATGAAAACAAGACAAATATAATTTCTTCTACGTTGGAAATGGACATGGGTAGGAATCATTATCTTCCCATTTCCTTATATCACATACTGGAAGTTCTGAGACAGGCAACTTGATAGCCTCCAGTCACTTTGGACTTCAGCCCGCATAAGTCCCAGCCCCCATCAGCACGGAACTATGGGAACTATCATCCAAAATTTATAGAGGACAATAGGCTGCTACTCCCTCTAATATATTAATTATTGTGTATTTGTGTTGCTTTCTAGCCTTAAATCAGAGTTTATGCACATATAAGTTCAAGTACTTTATACAATATTATTTTGGAAGAAGGAATAAGATCTACTGCTGGCAACTTGTTACCTACACATCAAAAACGACAATGCAAACATATATGCTGGCCTGTGAGCAAAGGCTACATACAGGATGCTATTGCCAAAGCAAAAGAAATAGACATTAAATCTTACTGCATGTCATGCCTTCACCACCCATATGAATCTGATCTATAGATGCTGTTTGTCCATTCCACCTGCCCATTTGAGGCAGTGGAGGAAGTGCAGCCTCCAGTGGGGCAGGGATATAAACAACTTCCATGGTGGCCAAGATTACAATTTTGGCAGGTGCAGAGGGAAGGGAGAGAAATGGAGGCAACTAAGGCCTTCGGTCTACTAAGGAGAAACAACAGTGAATGGAATTAAAAAGAAGGGAAAAAAGGGGAGGCTACTAATTCCTTTTCCTAAAGGGAGGAAACATTCAGGAGGTGCAAAGTCTAGGCCAGAGGTGTCAATTCGATTTCATTGAGGGCCACATCAGAATTGTGTTTAACCTTAAGGGAGGCAGGGGGGCATGGCTTGGGGGGGGGGCATGGCCAGTTCAATGTCACTCATGTTGGGGGTGCCTATGGTGGTCAGAGTGCTCTGCCAGTGGAAATGGGCTCCTGAGCTCTGTTTTCACCTGCAACGGCCCTCTGCCAGCAAAAACGGAGCTCAGGAGAGCCGCCTGCTGCCCTTGTGAGCTCCATTTTCGCTGGCAGAGGTTTCACAGGCCAGTCCTTTGCTCTTTCCAGGGAGGCCCTGCAGGTTAGATCTAAGCACCCACAGGTCAGATCCAGCCCCCGGGTCTTGAGCTTGACACCTCTGGTCAAGTCCTCTTTAATGTCATTGTTCCAGGAAACATCCCTATTGTTATTTGACTTTTCTTTCCTGAAGAATTTAGGTTTCCAGTTGCTTACCTTTTACGCCATTTGGAATTTAGCAATGATTATTTATTCTTTTTTTCCACATCAGGCCCTTTTCAAATAATGCAAGTTAACTATTCATTGGGATAAAGCTAGAAATATTTGACCTATGTTGTGGCCATTTGCCAGGTTTTGGGGGTGCTACATTGCTAATCGAGATTCTTCCTTTAGGGAAATTAATCTTGTTATGATCCCCCTGAATTCCAGGATATCTCCCCATCTTTGGTAGGTACTAATGGAGGCTCTGCATTGCACAATTGCTCCAGGACAGAGTATATAGAGATTCTATCTATATACAGTATTTTAAAAGGAAAAGGGAGAGGAAAGCAATTATGTTTTAAATGGAACTCTTGCTCTATTTCTTGCAATGTTAGACTAAGTATAGGTTGATTTAATTGTTTTGCCTTGTAGAAACAGCTCAATAACATTAATCTAAAAATAGGGCTTCTTACCAAGCTGTTAAGCAGAAAAGCATTCCATTCAATCTCACGATGGAAAGTGGGTACTTTTTGCAACAAATATCTTAATTCCAAATTCTGATAACACAATAAGCATCTTTCACTCCCCAGGCAAGTTCCAAGCAATGATTCATTTGGTACCAGTAGATGTTAAAGGCAAGATAGCCCAACAGCAAATATAAATAGCAATAGCAATAGCAGTAGACTTATATACCGCTTCATAGGGCTTTCAGCCCTCTCTAAGCGGTTTACAGAGAGTCAGCATATTGCCCCCAACAATCTGGGTCCTCATTTTACCCACCTCGGAAGGATGGAAGGCTGAGTCAACCCTGAGCCGGTGAGATTTGAACCGCTGAACTGCTGATCTAGCAGTAGCCTGCAGTGCTGCTTTTAACCACTGCGCCACCTTGACTCTTAGAAGGAGATATCTCTATATTTAGGGATTCTGAGTGCCAGCCATCAAACCGAGTGTATTAGTTGTTTTTTTAAAGTCTTTCTTTTTGTGCAAAGAATAGCAACTGTGCATAAATAACTGCACAAAGAAACTGTTGTGTTTTAGATGGAAACCCATTTCAATCAGAAAGGATTCCCTCAAATTAACGTCATTTCGTTCTATCATTTGCTGAAACTTTGGAATTGGAAGATGTAAAAACAGAATTTGGACACCATGGAGTTACCCTGGGGATAAATTATCCTAGGTCTAAATTAATGCCTGTGTGATCTAATTTTATTTTAAAAGCATGTGAGAGCGCTGCCATGAGAAAGAATATTATCCATGGGCTTTGTCAAACTACTGTGTTTCCTGGCTATTCTACTTCATTCCTACCCACTTTCTATCTCACAAGAACAGCTTTGATGAATCTAGGCAAGTCCCACTTCAGTCCAGCATTTTTTATTTCAAATAGCAGCCAGATTTCTACCAGTGACTCGGAGACTTGAGCTTCTCCTGCAACTTTTTCCCCTACTACAGTTGTTGGAGGCACGTTGCCCCCAGTCCAGTAGTAATGAAGAGACTTCTAGATAAATACAATAGCCTTTGATTTGATTGACTTATCTCAGTTTTCTATATCCCTGTTGATCCACTCAACAACTAGTTTACATTACTATGTATTGGGCTTGCAGTACACCAAACATTAGCCTATAATGGGGTTTGACAAGGATCTCTAAGGATTTTCTCCCACTGCCAAATATGATGCATTAACAAAGTATATTTTGCCCCAAAAATAAGCAAAGTGTCACTAGATAGTGAGATAGGAATCATGTAAATATTAAAGGAAGGAAGGAAGGAAGGAAGGAAGGAAGGAAGGAAGGAAGGAAGGAAGGAAGGAAGGAAGGAAGGAACTAAGGAAGGAGGTAGAACTGTCTGCTGGGCTCCAGCTGAAGGAGGGATTAAGTGGCACAAGGAAAGGAAAGATAAAGTGAAAGCATAGCAAAAAGAGGAAGGGGGCATTTTCTCTCCATGACTACTTCTGGAAAAGCGATAAAAACTGACAAAAACTGAGGGGAACCAATAGCAGCTCATATTAATAACGAAAATAATGAATTGGGGATGCAATCATTTTAATGTCAGGCACTCCTGTTTGACTTTTTAACATCATTTTGATCTATCATTTTATATATAGTTATCTTTCAAGTTGCATAAAAATATGTAACGTCAATGTTTTTTTTTTTTTTAAAAAAACCAATTGGGATACTATGAGCTCCAATCCTGCCCTAGGCATGAAAGGCAGCTGGGTGACTTTGGGACAGTCACTCTTTCTCAGCTCAATCCATCTCAAGGGGTTATTGTGGTGGGAAAACAGAAGGAAGATGGGGTATTACTGTATTTTTCGGAGTATAAGACGCACCTTTTCCTCTCAAAAAAGAGAGTGAAAATCTGGGTGCATCTTATACGCTGAATACAACATTTTTGGTCTCCCAAAACCCCGCCCCTTTGCAAAAATGGCCCTACATAGCCTTTAGGAGGCTTCCAGAGTGCTCCTGGGGGCTGGGGAGGGCAAAAATGAGTGAAAAACGGGCTGTTTTTTGCTCATTTTTGCTCCTCCAGCCCCCAGGAGCACTCTACAAGCCTCCTAAAGGCTATGCATGTGCTTTTTTGACAAAAAGCTGGCCCATTTTTGTGAAAAATAGGCCATTTTTGTGAGGTCTGTAGAGTGCAAAAACGTTTTTTTTAATTTGCCTCTTCAAAATCTTGATGTGTCTTATACTCAGGTGCATCTTATACTCTGAAAAATACAGGAGTATGTTCACCATGTTTCAGTAAAAATAAGGAAGGTGAAAGAATAAAGAAATAATAAAATTTGTAAACATAGTAGATTATGCATTTTTTTAAAAAAAATCCCTGCTTCTACTCTGAAAGCATGATGACTTGTACATCTGCTGCCCTGGCTTAGAGCAGAATTTTCAAAATCAAGAGATAAAGCTCCCTTAGGGAGGTAAAGACCGAGTCCAGGAAAGGTGAATCTTTTGAGTTGTACATTGTTAAAATAAATTCACCATTCCCAAAATGTCATTACTTTGTTTTCACTGTTCATTTTTGTTAATTTTGACATTTGCAATTTTGCGGGAGGTACGTATGTACGTTAAGATTACATTAAAGGGAAGTGTGATGGCAAAAGGTTTAGAAAAGCATTCGCCGACCTTTCCAAGTTGGCGGTCAGGCGTAGGGGAGGGAGGGGGGCGAAGAGGGGATGGTTTTGTGTGAGGACTTGACAAGTGCACATGAGCACTTGTGCACACAGCTTCATTTGTGGGAGCAGCATGTCTGGCACCCGCCATTCCCCTGAGTTGGGCTGTGCGCATGTGTGCCTGTAGCGGCCCACCACTCATGCAGCCTTGTTGCAAATAGGCCATGGCCTGGTAGTAGACTGTGGCCCATAGGTTGGAGATGCCTGGTTTAGAAACCTCTAGTTTAAAGAGAACACTGATGTTGGGTTGTTCATGTTCAGTGTTTTGTGGGAGTTTGGTGATTGTTTTAGCATGTTGTGAACTAGGCTATTGTGTTAACGCAGGGGTGGATAACTTTGGCACCTTTTCAACCTGTGGACTTCAACTCCCAGAATGTCCATTGGTCATAAAGGGGCCATAGTTGCCCACCCCATGTTCAGCCGTGGTAATGTTTGTTGCATGAATTTAGATCTGCATATAGTAAAATAATTATTAGCATGTCAGATGCATATGCTATTTTCTCACCCCCAATATTCCTTTAACACCTTTTTAAGAGGCAAAAAAGATAATTGCAATGCTTACCTTTACACCCAGCTCCCCCTTTTCTCCCTGCAAAAGCAAAAAGCAGAGCAAAGCAGAGCAAAGCAAAGCTTTTCAGTATTGCGTAATCTAACACACAACAAAATCCAACAATCAATCCAACATTCAGCAAAATTAATTATCCACTGAGTTGCTGTCTGTGGGAAAAGAAAGGGGCTGTGTTGCTGCTATATCAGCCTTTTCTAGTTTAGAACATTCTAGATGTGTTGTTCTCCACCTCCCATCAGTTATTATTAGCAAAACACTGGCTGGCTAGAGGAGGTAGGAGTTGTACCCCAACAGTGGGAATGCTTTGTGTTGGGAAAAGGAACATTAACATTAAACGAATGCAAGCACCTCATCACCCACAAACCAAGTGGGCTTCCCATAAAGTTCACTTTGGTTCATGAGCAATAAAAATATCAGTGGTCAGACATTAGAAAGAAACAATTCTTCCTAAGAGAGAAAAATGGGTTTTTTAAAATCACCTTTACAAGAAGTTGCCTTTCCCCTTGATCTCACACATTCCTATGTTTACCCCCAAATGCACTTTAGTCATGGACAATCTTTCTATCCTTGTGTTGGAAAAGTGAGAAAGTTCTACTACTTCAGATGTATGCCTTCTTCATCAGATGTTACCACTTTTTAGACTGCAGGGGTCTCCAACCGTGGCAACTTTAGGACTTGTGGATTTCAATTCTCAAAATTCTGGGAGTTGAAGTCCACAAGTCTTAAAGTTGCCAAGGTTGGAGACCCCTAGTTTAGAGAACAGAGGCAGGTGATTAATTCTTTTCTCTTTAGTTTTTGACTCCTGATCACCAAGGACTATATGTAACTGCAAGGAAACAAGTTTTCCCAGACTTCCATCTGAAATGCCTTTGATTCCCATGCTGGCCTAGCTTCTTCCTCCCCACCACGCCCCCTGAAATTTGTTGTAGAAGATACTCCCAAATTCAGGAAATAGTTGTTAATTGGTGGAAGCTCACTTCACTGCCTTTGGGGAATCACCATTTTCTTTGTGCAGGTGGAATATCTAATGGAGGCAAGGCTCAGATAGAGGGGCAGGAATGAAGGGGACAATAGGAATACTTTTAATAAAGGAGGAAAGGAAAGGTGGAGAGGCCGTCCTATATTCCTTCTTTGAGTGAGCTTAGCAATAGCAATAGCAATAGCAGTTAGACTTATATACCGCTTCATAGGGCTTTCAGCCCTCTCTAAGCGGTTTACAGAGTCAGCATATCGCCCCCACAGTCTGGGTCCTCATTTCACCCACCTCGGAAGGATGGAAGGCTGAGTCAACCTTGATCACAACATGGTTGCCTTTCAATAATAAAATAGGAAAGGAGAGCAAGCTGTTTGTTGCTACTTCACCTTTTCTCCTTTATCACCATTGGTTGACAAAACCCCAGTCCCCGGATCTCCCTTGGGGCCACGGTCCCCTTTCTCTCCAGCGTCTCCCTTTTCACCTTTGGTTCCACCTAAAAGCAGAATGAAAAAGAATTGTGCAGAATTATCCGCTTCGTGCAATACAGGAGTCTGGAAATCAGAATGCTTGGTGTTCAGGGTTAGGACAAAATGTAAAATGAACTAAGTAGAGGAGAGATTATTATCGTGAATTCTGTTTCAGGGAGATTTTGTAGTACAGTGTTTCTCAACTTTAGCAATTTTAAGATGTGTGGCTTTCAACTCCCAGAATTCTGCTAGATGGGAAATTCTGGGAGTTGAAGACCACACTTCTTACAAATTGTTAACAGTGAGAAACACTGCACGAGTGCATAATTATACTATTGGCATGCATGGCATGTAAAAAGTATTCTTTTCATCAAATTAATGCATTAATTAAAAAAAAATCACAAAGACTACTGATCCCTTTCCGAAATATTGTTAACACTCATACTTACCACACATCACATCACCGAAAGCTATAACGTGACCAGTTAGATATTTTTTTAAAAAATCCTAACTTCTTTGTAACTTCACATTTGAACTTACATACCAATAAACCGGTTCAACTGTAAAACTAGACTCTTCTCCACATCTCAGGTGACACATTCATTTATATACCTTTTTCTTCTCAGTAAAAGGTGCAGAATTCTTTACTGTACTTTGTCATGTATACTTCGGTTTGCTCTATACAAGCTTAACTTGAAGGACATACAAATTCTGATTATTTTTGTACTCCTTTCTGCACAACTATCTTACAACTTTCCCCACTTTTTACTTTTCTTTAAAACAAAGTTATATTTTAATGTTTTATAGTGTCGCTTTTATCTTGTAAGCCATCTAGAGCAGGGGTCTCCAACCTTGGCGAAGCTGGCTGAGGAATTCTGGGAGTTAAGTCCACAAATCTTAAAGTTGCCAAGGTTGGAGACCCCTGATCTAGAGGCCGAGATAAGAATGTGATAGATAGATAGATAGATAGATAGATAGATAGATAGATAGATAGATAGATAGATAGATAGATAGATAGATAGATAGATAGAGATAGATAATTTATAAAGATTCAAAAAAGACAATATCTATAGATAGTTATTGAAGTTGTGCTATATTAATGTTCAATCTAACATTAGTAAGAGATACTAACTTGAGAACATTGTTTGTTTTCATGATATGAAAAGAAAACTTTTTTGTGCTTAATAGTAAATCTTCATTATATTATTAGTATTATCATATACTTTATTCATCAAACATGAAACTCAGCCAACTGAACATTCAAAAATGCATTACAAATACCATTGACTGGTGCTAATGGTTGATACGGTTTGCTGCCAGCATCCTAGGTATCAACCAAGTACCTTCTTAAAATATAAGATGTTCCGAGTAGTGCAGTTGTCATCATTCCAAGTATCAGTAGCAGTTATATCCCTTTTAGGATCTTTGGCCTGCCAGCAGTTTTTTGCAGTTCCGCTGGTATTATTGCAGGAAGCTGCAATTTGTTGATGTATCTTATAAAATTCTTGGACATGGTACCAAGTGCCCCAATGACAATGGGTATCACTGTTACATGCTTCATCCATAGCTGTGTAGTTTCAATGGCCAGATCGCAATATTTCATAATTTTTTCTAGTTCTTTTTCTTTGACTCTGGCATCTCCAGGAACAGCGATATCAATAAACTGTCCACTTTGGCCCTCTACAACCATGATATGCTCCAAAAGATGATCCATTTGTACTCGAAAGTCACACAAGATCTTCACCTTCTCATTTTCGATAACTTTTTCCACTTTATGTTCCCATGACTTCTGGATACAGGTAAATCATATTTTTTACATAATGACCAGTGGATTAATTTAGCAACTTGGTCATGTCTAGCTTTGTAATCAGTTTGTGCAATTTTGCTGCATTCACATATTAAATGTGAAACAGTTTCGACTTTGTTATTGCAAAGTCAGCAGTTTGGGTTGTCAGTGGATTTTTGTATCTTTGCTTTCATGGCATTAGTTTGTCGTGCTTGTTCTTGAGCAGCATGTGTTAAACCTTCCATTTCTTTCTAGATAGTTTCCATTTTAAGCCATGTCCATGTCAAGTTGTCATCACATTTCCCTTTAATGTTTTTCAAGTGCTGTCCATGCAAAGCTTTGGTTTTCCATCTATTTAATCTGTCATTCAGCTGTTTTTCCTTATATTCTGCCTTGGTTTCTGTTGTTTTTATCCTGTTTTTTTAATTATTATTATTTAATTATTATTTCTTTTATTCATTAAACATGAAACTCAGTCAAGTGAACATTTAAAGATCTGTCACAAATACCATTGATTGGTGCTAATTGTTGATACGGGTTGCTGCCAGCACCCAAGTATCTTCTTAAAATATACAATGTTCCGAGTAGCACAGTTTTTTGCAGTTCCACTGGTGTTATTGTAGGAAGCTGCAATTTGTTGTGTATCTTATAAAATTCTTGAACATGGTGCCAAGTACCCCGATGACAATGGGTATCACTGTTACATGCTTCATCCATAGCTGTGTAGTTTCAATGGCCAGGTCGCAATATTTCATGATTTTTTTCTAATTCTTTTTCTTCGACTCTGGCATCTCCTGATACAGCGATATCAATAAACTGCATGATTTGGCCCTCTACAACCATGATATCTGGCATGTTGTGTTCCAAATGATGATCTGTCTGTATTCAAAAGTCCTACAAGATCTTCACCTTCTCATTTTCAGTAATTTTTTCGACTTTGTGCTCCCATGATTTTTTGGATACAGGTAAGTCATATTTTTTTACATAATGACCTGTGGATTAATTTAGCAACTCTATCATGTCTAGCTTTGTACTTAGTTTGCGCAATTTTGCTGCATTCACATATTAAATGTGAAACAGTTTCAACTTTGTTGTTGCAAAAATCAGTGGATTTTTGTATCTTCGCTTTCATGGCATTAGTTTGTAGTGCTTGTTCTTGAGCAGCAAGTATTAAACCTTCCATTCTTGATGGTTCCCATCTTAAGCCATGTCCATGTTGTTGTTGTTGTTCTTGTTCTTGTTCTTGTTCTTGTTCTTGTTGTTATTACCCACTTTTTGATAAAAAATTTTTTGCCAGTACTAGGAAACAAGAACTTACTTGCAGGAACATATGTTGGCCTCTCAGTATATTCAGTCTCCTCTAACGGCACAGGTTTTTTGGCAATGGCAGGGGAAGTAACAGGTGGAGGCACTGGAAGTTTTGACAACAGAGGAATCACCTAGAGAGAAAGAATTGAATTAGACCTCCTCTTGTACCCGAGCTGGCAACCCAAGACAAACAACTGATTCTGAAAAAGTGACTATTGGGTCTAGCAATTCTTCTCCTTCCCCCTTTACACATGAAGGACGTACACAATGCAACAAGCACAGAGGAAAAGCCTGTTTGGAAAAAGAATAAGGGATGGGCCTGCAACAACCCCTTTGCATAATTCCTCTCTCCCATCAATTGCCAAAAATTCTCTCAATTGTTCCCACTATCAGTCTGGCAATACTTGGGGGGGGGGGTATGAGCCAAGGAGAATACAGGGGGAAATTAGGATAGGGAGAAATTCAATTGATGGCACAAAATTTGGTCAAAGTCTTCATGTGGTCCACAGTTAAAAGGTCTGATTTTGAGTTTTGTGCCTTGTTATTTTTTGCCTATTCAGATGAGTTAAGCAAGTTAATAACTAGGCCCACATACCTTGATAAACTAAAGGTTGGCTCATTTTTTAGTACATATATGATTCCATCCATGGTGTAGTTCGCACAACATGATTTATGATTGAGCCTAGATAATTGTAGCTTATTCTGTCATTGTCAACAAAATCATGCTTAGCATGTTGTATGAATTCTTTAAAACTTGATTTCAGTCAAACAACACTACAGAGCATTTAATTTTGACTTAATTCAGTCTATTAAGTTTAGCATTATGTTATCAATGAATGTTTCATGTTGTTAAGATATTGCTTTTTTAATATGCAAAAGCACACTGCATTAACAGAAGACTTGCCCACTTAGCACTTTAATATTTAGCGCTACAGAAATTATGGTTTCAGTTAGAAAAAACAAACAGAAAAACTTGGAATGTTTCCCTACCATTATCAGACCTGGAATTGATAAACTGGACAAATCGTGTGAGAAAAGAAAAAAATTTTTTTATACTTTCTCATTTAGAAAAGAAATATGTATTAAATCAGTGATTTTTTTAAAGAAAATATTGCTTCAACAACTTCCTTCTATTGTAGATTACTTAGATAAAAGATTACAATACAATGTTACTGTAGGCCTAGTTGGGGGGAAGGGTTATTTTTACTTTTATAAAATCAGAACAAGCCTCACACACATGGAAAAACTCATATATGTGGGGAAAATATTAAAACATTTCATTCATTCTACATGCCTTTTAAACCTAGGGAGTAAAACATTTTTTAAACTTTCCACGTGGTTCACTTAATGAGCATGTAATTAGCTTATCAAACATTGTAAAAACGGTTGTAAAATCGAGTCAGGTCAGTGGTGAGTGACTTCACAACTGTAACAACTCACAATCAAAATTCTTAGAGTACAATCTGTAAAAGAAAAAAAATATTGCTTCTTAAATCTTTTTGGACGGTTAAGTGAAAGATGTATGGTATTTTTCTTGCCTTGTTTGTTTTTGGGTTGGTTGTTTTTTTGTACTTGCCTGCAATTTCTATATTTTAGCTTCACTTTCACTAGAAGGGAATGTAAACATGCTGGTTCCGGGTGGATCTCCAGTTCACTATAGCACTTTTCATCTTTTACCAGTCTCTGTACAGTAGCTTTCTGTTGTTATTAGATGTTGGGCTCTAGGGATCAATTTCCACCCCTACCTGTATCTTCTTCCCTGACAAGAACAGTGGCAGGAAAGCTTATGCTTAATATATATTGCACATACTGTATTTCCAATTTTCCACAAATGGTTCTCTTGGATAATATTTTAAGTAATCCCTTTTGAATTTGTGAAATTTCATGCATTTGAATAAAACCCATGGGGGATCATGTAGGACAACCATGTGTCTTGCCACTAGGTGGCACCTGTGCTCTGCATTCGTCACATTTTCTTCGCAGCCTTAAGTGTCGGAGTTAGACATATTATATGTCTACCATCGTTTTCCAGGCACATTTAGTGTTCTTTTCCTGTCTTGATGAAAAAGATACAATGTGATATAATGCTTAAGTATGACAGTGTAGGAATGGGGCACACAAGAGGGATAGACTTAGCTGTGAAGCTGACTGTGGGCTGGTTACTTTCTTGTAGCCCAGCTGGGGCACACAAGAGGGATAGACTTAGCTGTGAAGCTGACTGTGGGCTGGTTACTTTCTTGTAGCCCTTGCTATGAAAGTGAAATGGGAAGAGAGGAATGTTATATGGGACTCCTTAAAGACAGTGAAGGGTGTGTACCTATAATACTTTAAGAGCCATCTGTTCCTTATCCTATTTTCCTTTTGATTATTTTAAATTAATTGCACCATTGGTTTAAAAGTTTCCAATAGCAGTAGGAATATTTGAGGTGGAAAATTAAATAAATAAATAAATAAATAAATATATGGAGAAAATTAAAACTCACACTTTCTACTCTACCTTGTATACAATATGATGTTGTATTACTTATGAGCTTTGCATTATAGTAACTTACTAGACAGTTTTGAAGTATTTCCACAAGGCTTCCAAACTGATTAGTTGTGAAGATCTCATATTTCTAACACACACACACACACACACACGCGAGGGAGACTGACTCAAACACAGAATGAAGTAGATCATAAACTTTGAGAACTCCCAAATAATCAGTCCAGTCTTACAGATTACAGTCCCTTCAGTAATTGCTCAATAAATGGACATTGGAGGGGGGGTGGGGGGTGGAAGGTGGCTTTATGCGTAACCCATATCTGTTTATCAGGCTGCGTATTTCCTCATCCCTTCTCATATTTAATCATATTACATGTGTTCAGAACATATGCAAACATTGAAGTTTTTTGTGTCAAATATATAATATATAAAAACAATTTAAGTTTTCAAAATTGTTACTGTTCCATTTATTCCAGAGGGGGAAGACAGAATATAACATCCAGGAAGATGTGAGGAAGTACAGCAGTATGCAAAAATGAGTATCTGATTGTGAAATAAGATTTTTCCTCCCTCAATTTTCTTCTTCCATACAGAAAGTCTGCCAAATCTTTCTCAGAAATTTGGGGCAAGTTTTGTAAATACAGAAAGTACTGCACAGAAAGAAAACATTCATTCAACAGAACCATTTTCACTCAAAGAAGTACATATCTGAATTCTGCCTATTGTTATATTTAAATGTATTTAATTGTATTAATATATAAATTGTCTTTTCATCCAATGCTCTATGTTGCATAGAATTAAGATTAAACAGCTATACTAAATGACCCACAGACACATCTGGAAAGAATTGGAAGAGAAAAGTTTATCACCCATTCATGACTTTGTTGCTTTGACAATCCAATAATACTGGCCTTAGTTTCCGTAAGTTGAGCAAAATCAAAACTGACTTCAGGATGCGTAAAACTGTACTTTGGAAAAATAAACTATGGGAAGGTCATCCCTGTGCCGGTTGTTTTTTTGAAAATTGATCATGTACTATTTTTGTTCGAGTGGATGACGTTTATGGCAAAGCCAAACGGAGTTTTCTATTACTCCCTTGAGAAAAGGTATAAAGGAAAATTAACTTTTGGGAAAACACAAAACAACTGGGAATCACAAAAACCAAAACCCAGCATCTATCAATTTATCTGCGTCCATAGTAGTAACATCAACAAATCTTGTTAGAAAGAATTGTAGAAGCTGGGGAGTGGTTCTGTATTTTCCTGAGTATGTAATGGTATGTGGGAATGACCTTGGGAGACCCTGAGAAGGATTGGAAACAGTCAGAGAAGGGGGAGCATAGCCCATGGCTGTTTAGTGGGCAGGGCAAGTGGCTCAGAAGGGACCCTCCGCAAGTTATCAGGCTCTAAAGATGATGCCAGGAAAACTGTATCGTCAAATTTGGTGTTGTGGTGTGGGGTGAAAGACAGTTCCATTCTTAATCTATAAGGGAAAGTCAGGTTAAGTAGAGTGAGTCAATTGATTTGTGCCACTACTACAAACAAGGCAAAATAAAACTGTTTTATGTGCAACGTGCATATGCAATCTATATAATGTAAATTATATACTCCTTTTGCAAATGTGAAAAACAGTTTCATTAAGGAAAATTGAATTTTATCTCGGAGAGGGAGAGGGAGGGAGATGCTTTCAGTTTTCAGTGAATTTCCAGGCAAAGCCGGAATTGCAGTCTTGATCTTCATTTATTTCCACACCAGTTTTTATCCACTATGTTATACAATTAGGCAAAACAATGTGCATCTATAGCTTCTAACTACGTTTCATAAATAAGGTGGAACATCTCTGAAAGGGAAAAAAACATTTTCTGATCTTTTAAAATACATACTCCATATGCATTTCCCCGTGGGAAATAATTCAAACTGATGCACAATAATGAACTTTATTACAATCCGAGACCAGCAACATTGTGATGGACATGGTCAGCTAATGGTTTGTAATGACTTTTGTTTCTCCTTGGCCTGCAGCAGCCCTAAGCTTGTGATAAATGGTTCACCACAAGCAGATGTTGTTAGCAGCTTGTCAAATTAAACCTCCTCATTGTGGGTTTAAGAAACACCATGAAACCAGACCACCCAATGCTACAGCTAGAGGAAAAAGAGAAGGGTGTAGAAGGATAAAGTGGAGGAAAAGGAACTGATGATGAGGTGAAAGAGAAATGATGGAGAAGGAAAAGGAGGAAAGAGATTTTTATATTAGAAAATAGAAACACGGTTACAAAAATGGCATTGTACTCACGCTTTCCTTTTCGGAAGATGGTTTTATGTCTAATCCACTTCCACTACCACCACACTAAAGAGATTTTAAAATATATATAAATAACCAGTACATTAAATCAACAGATATAGTTCCACTAAGAAATGGGGGGGGGGAATCTCTGGTCTACATCAGGAATGAGGAAACGTGTCCATACAGATGCTGCTGAACTACAATTCTTAATGTATTATCCTATTTTGGCCTGCTAGTTGGGATATTAGGAACTGTAGTTCAGGAATGTATCAAAAGCTACACATAACTAATTGGGTTTATCTTAATTTTTTCTCATACATCACAGTGCTTTAACATAAAATATTAACATAGCTGTATAGCCATCTTCATTTATATTCTGGAGGTGCAATCTGCAAAGGGAACATCATGAGTCAGTTTTTGTACCTACAAAGTCCAGGTTCTCAGAATATTTAGCTAAATATTTTCAGAAATCAAGGCTGAAAAAGTCTTCAATTTGAGTTGAACAGCAGCTACTGCCAATAGAACAGTAATATTGGCCTAAATTAACTACTAGTCTGATTCCATGGTCTCACTAATCTAATCTTCCTTTAAATTTCCATGTTCTATTTCTTAGACACAAGGAGATCAAACACTTCTGCTTGTGTTTCAAATTAATAACAGCTTGGCTTGTTACTTGACATTTTAAGTATGATTGGTGAAAACAACTTAATGAAATATGTTTCAAGTTTAGTTAAGATTAATCAAAATTCAGTTAGGTTTGGAAAACTCTACTGTGGTTAAGCAAAAAACAGAACTTCCGTTGGAGGGAAAGTTGGAGTATGTAGGTTTGACAGGAAGCCAAGATCATTTTCAGAATGTTAAACTAAAATTCAGGTTCCAACATAACCTGCCCAGCATGAAGGGGCTCCCATATATTCATATGTCCCAAAGGTGCTTTTTCCAAAAAGTTGTTTTTTTTTCTTTGAAAACGTTTCACTTCTCATCCAAGAAGCTTCAAAGAAAAAAACCCAAGAAAGTCCAGTTGCCTTTTGAAAAGCAATTTTGGAACTTTGGAACAACCATGGCATGAATGTTTGAGACAGTAGTCAGCAACCTTAAACACTCAAAGAACCATAAAGATCCCAACTGGAAGCCCACAGTTCAATTCTGGAACTGACGGGAATTCTGGTTCCGCCATCATAGAGTCTTCTCCTAGCACGGTGTCCTTTTTCTTCTACCTGTCCTAACCGAAAGCCCTATCAATTGTGGACCTTTCCAGAAAACCCACACCTTACCATAGAGTCTCCTTCTGGCAGGCATGCTTCCACCCCCCAAAAACCCGAAAGCTCCTCTCAAAATTGCGGGGCCGATTGGCGACAGGGAGCCACAGCAGAGAGATGATAGAGCCGCATGCAGCTCCAGAGCCGTGGGTTGCTGACCCCTGGTTTGAGAATTTCCATAGACATATGTTTACATGTTGGAAAAAGACATTTGTGATAGAGTCACTTACCGTATCACAGTCATCATCTTCTTCGACACACTGGTAACCAGCAGCCCAAGGATTATCTTTTATTTTTAATTCTACAATGATGCCCTACAAAAGCAGAAACAAATATTACTAAATCTTCAGCTTCACAATGGCAAAAAAATTTCTTCCTCCCAGTTTAGGAAAATAAAGAATTCCCAGGACTGTGTGCCCCACAAAAAATCCCCAATTTAATTTAAGTCAATATTTTTTATAATACAAACACTGTTAGCTTATGATTGAAGTATTAATACCCAATATAAAAAAATAAGAAATATAAGGCAGGAGGAAAAAAATCAACACAGGTGAGGAGAGTGGTATAATAAACATTGTTCTTTGTGGCAGGGTTACATTTAATCCTTTTAAATTTTTCCATATTATTATTCTGATTGTGGTTTTTGGAGGATCAAGATCACGAAGATTTGGCATTTCCAACATTTATAAACTATTTACAGATTGCTGCTATTTTCGGCTGACCCTTTGTAATCTGCATGACCCACTAGCAGAAAGATGCGTAATTCTGTAACTCTAGGTAACATTTCCTAAAAATAGTGACTTCTAAGTCAAAATCCAAGTACTGGTTGTTGTGGTTGTCTTGTAATATCTTTAGATACAACTTAGCAGCACTGCACTAACTCAAACAAACTATCTCAACAAGAAACATCAAGATATTTTTCAAAGTGGGTTCATCCATTCAGTTTCTTTATCTTGACTTCCAAGATGGCTGGTTTACCATTAGTTGAAAACATCACAACAGAACCTCCATCATGGGTACTGGCCTGCCACCAATGTAGACTGAAGCTAGAGCCTGGCAAAAACCTGTTTCCATCAGAAATTGCAAGTATGATTTTCAATTCTCTATTGCAGGGGTCCACTACTGGGCCATGGCCTATTGGCCACCAGGCCACGTGATAGCTGGCCAGTGTACACGCTTGAGTGTGTGTGCATGCACACACACACACACACACACACACACACACACACACACACATCGTGCTAGCATCGCTCAAGCATCACACGGGAGCGTGCCTCATTTGCATTGCGTGTAATTATTGGGGCAATAATTAGAGTAATATTGACCTTAGGGAAGACCCCTTCCCTGAGGTCAACATTCACTTTTGTGCTCAATTAAAAAAAAAATTAAGAGAGCGCCTGTTCAAAGTTATGGCCACACAGCAGCAGCTTGCCCAGTGGCAGCTCCCACTGTATTTTCTTCCTTTTCCTCCATATTGCAGCCTAATCTTCCTTTATTATCTCTCACTTCAGAAGCTTGGAATAGTCTATTTCATGGCTGAAAAGGTCGGGATTCTTTTCATTACGGAGAACAAGAAACAGATATTTTGAATGCCTGCTCTTGCCCTTGGCTCTGTCCTTCCAAAGGCTGCTCAAAACTTTGCCTGGGGAACCTATTGGAGGCCAAGGCCCTTTTAGTCTAGCCCAACATGGCTCCCAACATCAGCAGCCGAAAGTACCACCCACTATCCTTGCCACCCTTAAAATAAAGACATGGCAAGTGCCCACCATGCTAAAAACCTCCATAAGGGGATAGAATGAAAATGAATCCCCAAACGATCAAAAGACATTCCATTCTGCTATTGCTTTTAGCCATTTTATCTATCATCAACAAATATCAGATATTTGTTTTTGCAAGGCAATATAAAGGAAATAAATGCTCCCCCCCCCCCCATTGGAACATTAGGACTTGGATGCTAAAATGTTCTCACCTGTCTCAGGCACATGATACATATTTGTCATATTGTTTTGATACGTAACTGTTGTGGCCCAGCAGGAGCCGTTGGAGCTGCAAACGATAGTGAGGGACCCTATGAGTCGGCTCTGGAAGATGTGGAGGACCCTGGACAGGGTTCAGACTCCGAGCAGGGACCAGAGAGGCTGGTTGGACACCAAGAGGTGCCTGAGGCATGGAGCAGCGGTGAAAGCCAAAGGGAGTTTGTCCCTGACTTCAGGCCCTGGAGCAGTGGGGAGGAACTAAGGGAGGTGGTCCCGGATGCCAGGCAAAGACGGGCAGATAAGCGCCAACAGCAACTACGGAGATATAGAAGATAATTGGGGCCAGGTGGTTGTGATTAGGCTCCTCCCAAGAGAGTATATAAGAGACTTTGGGAGCAGGTTTTTGCAGGACACAACCGTTATACTAAAGCTGGAGAAGCTCTTGTGTGTATTTCTTATCTGTGGAAGTCTGGGTTGCTGCCAAAGTCTTGTCGGTATGTTAATTTACTGTGAATAAATTGTCTAGCAGTAATCTTGTGTCGGCGTGACTCACCGTACAGAGGGAGGTCAGAACACGTAACTATGCCAGATCTTCAGATTGTGTATTAAACAACTGAACTCCTTTATAAACTGATTTATGAAAGTACTTTACAATATTTTAAGTACTATTAATTTTAAAAAGTTTCCATATGGAGATCAGATTTCTCCCAACATGAGCCTAGGTACTCTGGTTGGGAGCGCACACCTAGTTGGACTGATTCTTAATCCACTGCCATTGACCTGGAAAAGACTAAAAGAGTTCTGCAATGGCCAAAGTGGATTATCTATCTACCAATGATTCCTGTGTGTGTCGGGTGGAGTCTTGATATGCAAGATTCTTTTTTAGGTAGGGATGGAAGCAGTGACATGCTTCCTTCTATTCTGTGATTCACAGGCATCAGATTTTACACAGACCCACCGTATGAATTCTTCAGCCACATCGGGAATGCAGAGCCAGTGGGCGGAATGAGCATGCAGATTTAAACAAGATTAAAGGTGGGGGGTGAAGTCGCTCTGAATCTGTGGAGGCCTTTCCTTTCAAGTTAACAACTTGGAAACAGAGAGCAGAACATGATTGTCAGGCAAATAGACACCCCTTGGAATTATACACAGAGAACATTCCTGCTGTAGCCTGCCGATTTAATGGGGTCACAGACAAAAATCACAGGGAGGAGCAAGTTATTTTTTTTAAACCCAGATTTTTGTGTGTGCAGCTGGTTTTCAAAGCTGTTCTGGAGCAGGGATCCCAAGATATTTTACAATACTCATCTCCTTGCTATCTTTTTCTCTCCAGGGTCATGAAAACTAAGTAACCCAAACGAGGATGCTATTCCGTGGGTGAAGTCATACTTCAGTACAAATCTGTGCATGCACAGATTTTTCTCTGCAGGAAAAAGTGAGAAATATCACTTTTCTAGCTCCAAACATCACATTGAGATGACTCAGGGAGCTAGTAGCTTGAGATCACCTTAAAGCCCACCAAGGGCAGCTGGGAGCCATAGGCCCTCCCCCCTCTTCCAACTTTCATGTGTTGTTCATTTTTATGTTCCCAAAGGTTGACAGCAAACCACTGAATTGAAGTGGGGTAGTTTCCCAGGGCTGTCTTAATGCATGGGCCTGATGGGCACTTGCCCGTGGGCCCCACAAGCATAGGGGCCCCATACTAATCTATGTATGTTAACCCTTCAATGCATCTTGTATCATATAAATACAGCAACATATTTGTTACATTTTACTACATTTTTAATTAATACGAACATGCAAATATATGTTTAATCTTATTGACCATTTACATTTTTATTCCTGTGAGTAGTTGTCGTAGGGGCTGCTGTACACTGCTTTGCCCGGGGCCCATATTGCTATTAAATGGTCCTGAGTTTCTCCCAGGTTTTTGGTGGGGAACAAAAGAAAACTGGTGCATTGAGCAAACGTAGCACACCTATCTGTGATAAAAAAATAACATCACAGTGGGTGAGGAGGGGAAGCCAATAGACAAAACAATCAGCTCCATAATAACAGTATCATTACTATGCTACTGAAAAAGAAGAATTAGTATGAAACTTCCAGCCCTAGCCACAAAATAGGTACTGCTGCTAATTTACTGAGCTCTAAACTATCAAGAAATTATAACTCAACAATAGTATAATCTACTTGGAAGTGGAAAAAACTAGATTTATATCTCAACTCCGTAGCCTCAGGCAAGGATATTGGAGTAATGAATGGTTAGATTTGAAGAGGCAGAAATAATGATTGCATTGTTTCTTACACTCAGATCCCTATTGAACCCTGTGATATAACCATAGTTCTTATCTTGTTTGAACCCTGAACAAGAGAAAGAGCCTCTCCTTCTCCCTTTTGATAGCGCCCCAATTTTAAAAAATGATCTCCCTGTTCTTTTCTGTCATTCCCATCTCTTTGACAGAATCCTATAATCCATTCTCCACACCCTGCCCCTCTGCCTCCTGAAGCATCTCTTCTCATTCATGCATAGATTCCTGACAAGATGTGGCAAACATTTCTGGGCGGTGAGATCTCGATCTGGGATATTGCCATATTCAAAGGGTATGGCTGAGATATCTTGTCTCATTGTAAACACACATATAGTATGTGCTCAATCTCCAAGGATATAGATAAGTGGAAATAGAAACAGGCAATGACAGGCCAGAGGCTACAAGTAGCTACATGACTAGAAATGGCAAGAAAAAGATCCTTCCATGATGTTTATATATTCTTAGGAAGCAAAGGCAAGGACAAGCCGGCCTTCTGTGAAATTATTCTCAATAATGTTCTAACCCTGTCCCTCAGGTCCTAACTCAGTGTTTCTCAACCTTGGCAGTGTCAAGGTGGGTGGACTTCAACTCCCATGGTTGGCTGGGGAATCATGGGAGTTGAAGTCCACCCAATCTTAAAGCAGCCAAGGTTGAGAAACAATGACCTAACTGCTCTGTTGGTTCCCTACTGCTAATTAATCCCATCTCTGTGTCATGGGAACCAGGCATGTGGAAGCTGCTAACAGAAAACAGTGTAATTATACCTGGACATAATAGTTCATAACTGACCAGTTATGAACTTATGGAAGATAATAGGGAATTTCAAAATTCCTTGTTTGTTTTTTTAGCATGCTATTGATTGCTTCTTTCCTTAGCCCAGAGCTTTAATTGTTAAAAGCCCTAGTAATAATTGTCTTCCTCATAAACCAATTCTAGACAATGCAAGTTTATGTAGACATGCCATGATATCATTATGCAATGCATGTAACTATGTCTAAATGACCATGCAACCAAATTCCACCAAAAAGGCTAGCCCTGATTCTGAAAATACTTCCTTTTCATATCATGCAGCCCATCAAATTTTATTTGGGGACATCATGAAAATCAATAAAAATGAGATCATTGCTTCCTGTTCTTATTTTTTTTACATTTTCATTGGTAGGTGAATCCCCACAAAGCATTTTTAGCATAAAATAAATGTATTTTATGGATTTTGGATATAAAACATTTCCCACTATACACCAATAACATTCTAAACACAATTCTCCAAATTAACTTTAAACAACTAACATCAGAGCTTGTCTGTGGGTCTTTGTTTTTAGCCTTCTTGTGCAGATCTTCGTCATGCAAAGACCTTGACCTCAGAAAGTAGACAATCACTTCAGATTTCTTAGTTCTGTATGTTTATTAAGTTGTTTAATTACAGTGTTCTCTAAACCATGCTTCATCCATTAGCATGTCATGTTGCTACTACGTGCTTGTGTTCCTCAAGATAATCCCTACTTCCTGTGAATTTGTTTAGTCTTGCTGCTGTACAGTATACATTTGAAATACAACAACTTTTTTTCTTAAAAGTCCAAAGAACCTGCCAATCTAAAATCCGTACAACTTACCACTGATCAGGGGAGTAAAAAATATAGCTGCCTCTTGCACTTTATTACTTATAGAAAGAAAGGGGGGAAAAAAGTAAAAGAGTCCCTGAGGGTTTTACTCTGCCAATCATTACCAGCCATAGGGGGAAGTGCTCACCTCCATTTTAACTGCGTTCTGTGAGCCTCGGCATATAGTCATGCTGGCCACATGATCATGAAAATTGTCTTCAGACAACGCTGGCTTCCTCAGCTAAGAAATGGAGATGAACATTGCCCTCTACACTCGGAAGCTGAAGTACCACTATGATTCTAGGCAGTAGAGTAGTACTGCAGATGGCAAGAGAACCAAAAACCTATCCTATAGTCTTCTATGATGATATCAGTGGTGGTATTCAGCCAGTTCGGAGTGGTTCAGGCAAACCGGTAGTGGTGATCTACGTGTGGCGCCTCGACTTTAAGCCATCCTGTTTAGCCACATTTTCTAAGCTGCGTGCCCTGCATATGTGCAAGCCATGTGCACAAGCAAAGTGCATGTGCAGAAGGCACATGCACTCACACGCACGCTCACAGTTTCTGTGTGTGGCGAACCAGTGGTAAAACCAGTTGTTATTATTATGTGAAATCCACCTCTGGGTAATATCCAGAACTTTGAGTCTTTTGGGGCCAGCTCAAAAACATAACTGATCATTACAAAGTACAGGAGAACTTTTATACAGGTTTTCCTACAATTTTACCTTTGTAATAATGAGGCTGCCTAAGGCCTAAGCTCATAATCCAACCATTTTTTCCCCATAAGGTGGAACTGAAAACTTCTCTGTTCACTTCTGAGTTGTAAGTGTGTTAGAAACATGTTAGGGAAATCATGGTTTATTCTAACTATGAACAGAAGCAGCAATAGCTCTCTAGTCTTCTTGGCTTCCTGCACAAATGGGAAACTGAACCTATAAGATGCGGTTTACGCCCTTCAGCAATACGAGTTCTAATCACATACTGTCTCAAAGCATCATTCAATATGTAAGCTCCGGCATAGTTTAAAGTGTTGGACTAATTCGCTGGATGGCTTTGAGCTTATCATTATGCCAGTGATAAGCCATGGATAAGAATGACTCTGATTGCTCTTAACATAAATCAACATCACTTCAGTGCTTGCTGCTTCCTCATCTGAAGTCTGAGTTAACATTAATTATCAGCAGGCTTCTTGGGATAGGATAATGAACTGGTATTGCAGATGGTGCAAAATAAAATTCCTCCCAACTTTGTTCCTTAAATCCAATTAATGTCTACACATAATTACGTATGTCACCTATGCGTGCTGGTATTTGCTGTTGTCTTGCTCTTAGAGAGACTATATTAGTCTCCAGTTCATATCAACAACTGAAATTATTTTAGTAATTTTAGTCAGGGTCAATCACCTCCTACTAAGGTTTAGCATTTATTCTTCCTATATATTTCTGGGACACTTGAAGCTTGAAGAAAACATCAGCTGCATGTACTATGGATAATTATCTACATCTGTTTCTGAGTGGGTAGGCAAGTCCTCTCTACACGTGTGCACTAAAAAGCAGTAAAGTTTGCTTTTATCCTCCTTCCTACTTAATTTTTAACAAGGGTTGGGTGGGGGAGAGGGAGAGAATCCTCCTTGTTTGTCTGGAGTGATTAGCGCCAGAAGATTTCTGCTTCTCTCTATCCAGCATAAAGAAGAATGCAGCAATGGATTTGATCTCAGTGGGGAGCCCAGGATAAACCTCAGGAATCACTAGACTGGCAAATTAAGCCAGTGTCTGAACATGAACTTGAAGATGAAAAATGTGAACTATTTTCACTTCATTTTTTTCCACCTCTAAATATCACTACCGCAAAAATGGTTCTGCAGCCATTACCTGCAAATATTCCTCAACCAATCCTTCACAAATGCCATTAAAAGAAGAGAGAGGGGGGGGGGAATAAAATCCACAGGGTACTTTGATATGTGGATGGTATGAACACACACAGAGAGAATGGGGAAGAAAAGAAAACAGATTTTTAACCACAGACATATTAATTTATACAGATTATCCCATATTTGCTGCAACATGAATGCTCAGGAACCCAATTCTGTCACATTATTGATTGTGGTCTGTTGAGTTGCCAAGTATGCAAAGTAGACTGAGAGTTGTTGGTTGCACACCTGACACGCTTCTCAATGTACCCCACATATCGAATGTGGTTTCTATATAAATCCGGAAAACATGTTACAGCCTTCTTTCAGTTTTTTTCTTCCATAATCCTAGATCTCAGATGCATAAAACAGAGAAAGAAGTAAATAGATTTTTTTTCCAGAATGACCAACACTTATGCCAAAAAATATTGATGGCATGGGGGGGAGGGGAAACAAATATTATCCAAAATGTTTTGCGGTAATTCATAAAACATAGATTGTATTCATGCCTGTACTTCTGATAGTTCCTAAATTGCACACACTTGAAGACAAACTGATAATGAAAGATAGCTAGACAGATATATGATGGAGGATAAGCCACAGATTGAGTATAGGCATCAAGAGAAATCTCCCACATCATTAGGATGAGGGGAATAACTAATCTTTGCTCCTTTCACTTTTGGGAAAACATCAATTTATGATAACCATCTCACTGGAAATAAGCAAGCTCACCTGGTATTTATCAGGATCTGCACCTCCAGCTTGTCCCACAAATAGTCCTGCTCCTTCTTCCAGCTCTATCTTACCAGGTGACCTCTCAAGATGAACCGTCTTAAATTCTTCACAGTCCATATAAAGCACCACATTGTAATCCCGCACGCTGAGGGCAAAGCGAGTCCACAGATTGACCAGGGAAGGGACGGTAAATGTGGCTGCAATGTTGGAATTTTGAGAGCCAGGCTCCGTATAGTAGAAGAGGATTTGCTGTTTTCCATCTTTCACCTCCGAAAGCTTCACACCAACGTAGATGATTGACTGGGAGGCATCCGTAAGAGCAAAAAGCACCCCTGCATTGTCTGAAGTGGATTGAATGTAAAACAAGAGTGAGAAGTCTCTGTAAAAGGGGCTTGGGAGGTGGTACCGTGCCACTTGTCCAGCGTTGGCATCCGGTCTAAACACATAAGCAGGACTTTTGTCTGGGCCATAGATTTTGGTTATCTCGTCTGGTGGAGGATCTCCAATCAACTCTAAGAGACCAACTTCTCTGCTGAAATTTTCTGTTAAGAAAAGAAATTGGGTAGTTTCAGAAACAACAAGGATAATAAACAACAACACCTGGAAAATCTCTTAAGAATCAGAGTGGGAAAATGATAATCCTGAGCTTGGCCCTATATTGAATGCCCATCCTTATAACCCAGCTATTTCCCACCTGTAGATTTTTTTAATCTCTCAAAATATTCAATATAAATAACTTGTTGCACAGTATAGAAGGCATGTTGCAATGTCATCATTCTGAAACAAGTAGGATTTCCAGATGGGTCCAGTGCACAGGTGATATTCAGCAGGTTCTGACCAGTTCTGGAGAACCAATAGTGGAAATTTTGAGTAGTTCAGAGAACCAGTAAATACCATCTCTGACTGGCCCCGCCCCATCTATTCTCTGCCTCCCGAGTCCCAGCTGATCGGGAGGAAATGGGGATTTTGCAGTAACCTTCCCTGCCAGACCCACCAAACCATGCCCACAAACCATGCCATGCTCACCAAGCCACGCCCACAGAACAGATAATAAGAACATTTAAATACCACCACTGGTCTAGTGTTCTACAAGATTGATTGCTTTCAATTCAATCAATGTTATTGTCTGACAAATTTCTATTTAAATTTTAATTGTAGTCTTCCATAGATTCAAGAGCTCTCTCTCTCTCTCTTTCTCTCCCAATTAAATCGACAAAGTCTTACATGAGCCAGGATGCTCTGCCAACAGAAACTCACCCCCATCCCCAATCACTCATTCCCCAACTGGAGTATTGCAGTATAGTCTGGATGGAAATGCTTTTCAAAATGACACTGAAGCTTCAATTGTTCCAGAATGTGGCAGGCAATCTACTAGCTAAAAAATTTGGTAGTATAGGATTACACCTATTCTTAGGTCACTGGTTGCCAAAGGGCTCTTGGGCCCAATTCAAAGAGTTGGTCATTGCCTATATGTTGTGTGGCTAATATGGGCCCCTTGGATATCCCAACCCAATGAGAGATCCATAGGGTTGAAATGAGGTAACCAGACTTTTCAATAAGAGCATTTTGAAACAGTCTATGTGTACTATTGCAAACCAGGAGTTCAGTTCCGTTGATTTTCCTTTCATTGAGAAAACTCTTTATTCCAACAGGTCAATCATGTTTTTTTGGGGGGGGGCGGAATCAGGTTTATTGTGTTAAAGATTATGACACATTATACCAACTCCCTTTTTTGTTTATTGGACATTGGCCAGAATCCTAGTGATGGAGGCGGTATATGAACATCATAAAACCAAGAAATAAACAAATACGTCAGATAGTGCTGAGGAGTCAGAATGAATTAAAACAATAGCTGACCAGAAACTTTAGGCATAAAAATCACATTCTGTGATTGATATATATATTATATTAATATATATATATATATATATACATATACATATACATATACATATACATATACATATACATATACATATACATATACATATACATATACATATACATATACATATACATATACATATACATATACATATACATATACATATACATATACATATACATATACATATACATATACATATACATATACATATACATATACATATACATACATATATATATATATATATATATATATATATATATATATATATATATATAAATTAGGACTTTTGTAAATGCATACAATCAAACTCCAGCTAGAATAGTGGAGTGAAATGGAATGGAGTAGAGTAGGGAAGGGTAGGGTAGGGTAGGGTAGGGTAGGGTAGGATAAGATAGAATAGGATAGGGTAAGGGTAGGGTAGGTTGTGTAGAGTAGCATAAGGGTAGGGTAGGTTGTGTAGGGTAGGATAAGAGTAGGGTAGGTTGTGTAGGATAGGATAAGAGTAGGGTAGGTTGTATAGGGTAGGATAAGGGTAGGGTAGGTTGTGTAGGGTAGGATAAGTGTAGGGTAGGTTGTGTAGGATAGGATAAGAGTAGGGTAGGTTGTATAGGGTAGGATAAGGGTAAGGTAGGTTGTGTAGGGTAGGATAAGGGTAGGGTAGGGTAAAATAGGATAGGATTCTTTTTATTCTAAATAGTAGCAGTTGCATATGCATTCATAGAAAGATACCAATTCCTTTGAATGGCTGAATGTACAACACAGGACCAACAATGATCTAACATACACCACTGGAAGCATCTCATACAGACATTCTCCTAAAACCAAGTAGATTAAAGTTTGGTCCATAGCTGAATGAAAGATCATCCATAACTGTTGCCAGTTACTTTAAAAAAAAAGTATGGATTTGTTGACTTCTTGATCAAACGGTTAAAAAAAACTTGGAATCAGCAAGTCTTTAGCACTATCTATTTTCAGGATCAGCGCCTACTACAATTGGAATGGGAAATAATTGTTAGGTGGAAGGAAATTCAAGAACCCCTTTCCAGGGACCATCTTCCTCTTGCAAATACATCATCTTCTCTCCTTCTCCAAGAAATAAATCTGGAAAATGAGTTCAGAATGCCATTGGAGAATGTAGACTATGGCTTCCATCCCTGGCTTGGAAAACAACAGTAAATCTGTATACAGTAGCAACAAAAGCAGCAGTTAAAACAACTAAACTTAAGTTGGGAGAACTCTTTAACCTGGTGCTCAAAAGCAATTTCTCCCACAGTTCAAGTATTGAACTGTGCTTAGAAACTAACTGGAAGATACTTAAAAAGTATTTAAATTCCAATAAAGAATATTTTCTAATTGCAGCCTAGAGCAAATATTTTAAATGAAGTACAGCTTCCAAGTAATATTTAAAGACAGCTGGAACATACATTACAGGTACTCCTTGACTTATGATGGATCTTGTTCTGACCTAGGCTTCCTGATACAGTAAAAAGCACACGCTCAGTCCCAAAAACCCTCTTTTTATTTCAAAGGCTGTGAATTATGTTCATTCACAGCCCGTAATGAGTCCCAAATAGTTCTAAAGAGTCCTACAGTAGGTTACCAAAGTATTTCAGGGTAAGGCTGATAAGCGCCCACTTTTATCATCCTTGAAACCCTGCCAAAGACTCAACTGGCAATTAGCTTGGCAAGGCCATACGGAGCAAAAAGTCAAAACGGAGCTTCAGAAGGTAAACTGACCAGCATGAACCAAGTTGCTTCCTGCAAAGGCTCATGTGCCTTTGCTCCTCCTTTATGTCCTATGGGAAGGGCCAATCACCTCCAAACCTTACTCCTGAGTCATTCCTTCTGTCTTAACTGTTCTTGCCTTCTGGCAGCTCTGTACATGCGCGCCGTGGGAACAGGGAGGAGCCTCTTCCTCTGCTTCGCTGCTGTCCAACTCTGGAGGCTCCGGAGGCAGCACATATCTCCCAGATGGCCCTGGCCCCCTCTCTGCCTTCGATGCAGTGCCCTCGTCCAAGCCTTCCCCAGACTCCAGGACTGGCCCATGTTCCTCCCCAACCGCCTCGCTGTCTGACTCTGCTGCCAGCTCTGCAGGCTGCAGACAATAGATCTGCCCATGCTACTTTCCACCCAGATTCAAAATATCAATGGCCATCTCCCCCCTCAATCATGTGATTGCATTTTGGGTGCACAGCAACCAACCAGCCCACATTTATATCTGTTTGCAATATCCCATAGTCACCTGATTGCAATTTGTGACATTTTTTGCCAGTAAGCTGCATTTACTTCCAGTTTCCAACCAAAAAAACCCTATTCATTTACAAACAATGGATTTGCACAATGACCACAGCTTTTGCTTAGCAAACATTACAAAAAGGGTCATAAAATCAGGTGCAGCCACATGGTAAGCTGCTCAATTATGGTCGTAGGTCAGGAACTATCTATATTGGAGTGTATATGATTTCCAGTTTGACTAGCAGAATTGTGTTGGATACTGCTTATCCCTCATTTCTTACTGATATTTTTATACTGTAGAAAAAGAAGGGCCCAGTATATCTGTGGAGTGATCAACCTCACTACAGTTTCAGCCTAGACTGCAAGATCTTCATTTTGACAAGTAGGTCAAGGAAAAGCAGGAATTCAAAATCCACCCTCAGGCAGGGCTCTGTTCCACAAGAATAACATTTTACGGATTTTCAAGACTTCCATGAAATCTATCACAGACCCAGCATCTGTTGCTTGCTGGCAGGGACCAGGCACAAGGGACTAATTCACACCAACAGCAGGATCTATCTTGTTTCAGTTTGTATTACTTGGATGGGAAAACGTTCTTCCTGCACTTCAACTGGAAATCCCTGTACAAAGTCTCTAGTGACTCTGCTAAAGGCTCACACTGGAAAGCTCATCCTGAGAATACAGATTCTGCAGCGGCTGCTTCCTTTCCCTTGGTGGCCCCAAGGGAGACAAAACATAGAATGTCATTTTTAATCTCATCATTTCTTTTTTCCAGACAGAATGGGTTGAGGATTCAAAATCATTTTCCATAGAATATATTCTAACAATGAAAAAAAATGTAGTATGGCCAATGGTTAGAGCCCAAATACTTTGCATAGGATTAATTAAAGAAAACATGAGAATGGAAAACCAGAGCCGATAAAACTGAAAACTGATAACAAAGTTGTGAGCTGAATCTACAGTTCAAACCTACAGATTTCCTTGAAGAATTGAAATAATCCTCTATTCAGCGAAACATTATTCTTGCAACCACACAACTGTATTTAAACCAGGATTGTAATGAGTCATTCATCATCTCTAAATAAAGAGGCTGAGAATTTCTAAGCAAGCTGAAAAGAGACACTGGATATAAATTTGCTCTGGATGGAACAAAAACAGAATGGCAGGCAATTTACTTTTTAAAATGTAGAACCACTTTTATAGACTTTCTTGCATGGCAGGTTTACATAATGAATTTAATCTCTTTCCTATGGCAGCCAGAATATAATTAGCAACAAGGCGGTTCTTCTGCCCTTAAAACAGGATGAGTAACTTGGAGTCCAGGCCCTGAAATCTCTGGATGCAATTGAAGAGGGAAAGTTAACCTGATAAAATAAGAAACTTATTAAATGAATGATATGAATTTGAAGAACAATCCTATTAAGTATATTGAATTAGACTGAATTCAATTGTAATAATTAGATTTGTCAATGAAGTGAAATGTAGCTTTTGCCCTGTCCTGGACCCATCTGCTACGTCCTGGACAGCAACTTGCAAGGCCAAATGGTGTCAGCTCACCCTGAAAAAATAATCTGTCCCTCCCTCCTTTGCACTAAAGGGAACTGCTCCTTTTCTTCAAAACATTGAGAACGGTACACCCACAAAGTACCGTAAATACCACCATTGCATGGACAGTAGGGGCAACCTGAAAGCCAGAACAGAAAACTTTCTACGTTTTGAAAGTGGAACAACAAATAAAATATTCACGTGGACAGAAAATGAAAATACATTCTGATTTAATAACCATTTTGTAGCCCTGTATGGAATTGAGCTAATTTTAGTTATACTTCACATGAACATAAAAGGAAGATGCACTAAAGGGAGATGGCATATCAACTTTAATTCCTAAAATATATGCATTCATTTACATTGCCTGAACAGAAACCTCCTCCAGACTCAAGCTCTGTTCAAATATGTTAATGAGTGTGGGTGGGAAATGACAAGGTCTTTCATTGCCCCCTTCACAGACACACATTCACCCTATATACTGTACATATAATGTTATGAATAGGGCTAAAACTGCTGCCACAAGAATTCTTTTAACAGTCTATGCAAAACTGCAGCATTCTTTGTCCCCTTACGTTCTGCATATATGGAAGCCCTAAGCATAGTTGCTGTTCCTATAAAGATGTCAGCTCCAAGCTCCTCCCCATGGCAAATGGCCTTGCACAGCCTTTTTTAGATTATTTGTTTATTTACTAGTGCTGATAACCCGGCATTGCATGGGTATTTATTTATAGGGGGGAAATGTCCGGACCAAACATAATTTCTGGTGTTGGATTTTCCCCCTTACCAAAGGGAGTCCCCTTGTGGAGTACTGTGAAGCCATTACCATGGCAACTCCATTGTGCTGTATAGTAGAAGCCATTTTACAGCAGTACAGTAGAAGCTGTTTTAAGGCACAACAGGCTGTATTGTAACAGAACACACACACCAAGGGGTGTTAGGGGCGTCTAACCCACAGTATTTGTTTCCAGAGAGTAAGTCATTTGTGTACCAAGTTTGGTTGAAATTGTTTGAAGTGTTCCAGAGTTTGTTTATGGAACATGCATAAACACACAGCCATTTAGATAGATAGATAGATAGATAGATAGATAGATAGATAGATAGATAGATAGATAGATAGATAGATAGATAGATAGATAGATCGACCGACCGACCGACCAGACAGACAGACAGACAGACAGACAGACAGACAGACAAGACAGACAGACAGACATTTAAAACATTTCCATAGCTGCCTGTCTTATAACATGGCACATTTGCAGCGTGCAGTCAAAACAAGCATGAAATGGAGAACTCTTGGTCCTTCTGATAGTGCTGATCTCCAGTCACCTTGAGCAAAGGGACACCTTATGTACCATAGGCTACAGGTACTGTAGTCCCCGATTTACAATAGTTCATTTAGTGACCATTCAAAGTTACAATGGCACTGAAAAAAGTTTTCAGACGTATGACCAGTGGTAGGTTTCAAAAATTTTTAGAACCTCTTCTGTAGGTGTGGCCTACGTTGTGGGAGTGGCTTGCTGGCCATGTGACCAAGTGGGAATGGCTTGCTGGCCATGTGACCAGATGGGAGTGGCTTGCTGGCCATGTGACCAGGTGGGAGTGGCCAACTTGTAAAATGTGGTGAAACTCACTTAACAACGCTCTTGCATAGCAACCAAAATGTTGGCTCAGAAACTCTGGCATTTGAAGCACGTAAGTCTTAAAGCTGTCAAGCTACAAAACCCTTGCACCCCTAACCCTTTAGGAAAAAAAAACCCAGGGGTGTTCAAACTTGACAGCTTTAAGACTTGTGGACTTCAATTCCGAGAATTCTTCCTTTCGCTCTTCACCTTGATGATGTGCAGACAGGCAGGGGGAGGGAGCTGGAACCGGTTCTAAATGGCACTGTAGATTTGTGGAACCTCTTCTATAGAAGAGGTTAGAACTGGCAGGAACCCACCCCCCCGTATGACCATTGTAGCATCTCTATGGTCATGAGATCAAAATTCAGATGCTTGGCAACTGGCTCATATTTATGATGGTTGCAGCGTTCTGGGGTCACATGATCCCCTTTTGCGACCTTTGAAAAGCAAAGTCAATGGGGAAGCCAGGTTCACTTAACAACCGTGTGACTGATTTAGGAACTACAGTGATTCACTTAACATCTGTGGCAAGAAAGGTCATAAAATGTTTGTTGCTCACTTAGCAACAAAAATATTGGGCTCAACTGTGGTCACAAGTCGAGGACTACCTATATTAAGATGAGTTAGAAGGTGGGACCTAGCCAACCTTTGGCTAATCTTGACAAAAAAAAAACTGAGCAGGGTTCATCAAGTGATAGCCATATGGGATAGTGAGTGGCATTCCTTGCTACCTGTCACAATGAAGGAAAAACAGTTTAGCTTTGTATTCTCTGATTATATTTATGCAACACAAAATGGCCCAGCCATTTCCTCCCACAGTCCATCAGCTCACTGTGTGTGTCAGCAGCAGATGACACAAGACAGTCGTAATAGTCTTTTATGTGGTGGCTATTTTTCCAGCCAAGAACACTTCACAGCTATCACTCCCCACCTGGCTTTCTGTCTCTTTCATTTTGTTTCTCCCTCTAGAGCAGGGGTTCCCAACCTTTTCCTGCACCCCTAGAATGCTTCTGATATATTTTCACACCCCTTTAAAAATAAATAATTATATGCATATAATTATACATCTACACAGTAATTTTGAAACTTCTAAACCCAAGTTTTTGCACCCCTTGGAATATCATCTCGCACCCCCAGTTGGGAACCCCTGCTCTAGAGGGAATGATTAAAACCACAATGAAATCACAAGCAGACAGGCCAACTCCTTTCTGTCCCCTTTACAGCATCCCATGAAAATTGAAGAACGGGTGCTTTTAGTCTCCGGAATAAGAATCACTCATCTCTCTGGTAAGTATCATTTAATTTAGCTCCATATAAGACCAAGTCTGTCTGCGATTAAATCTTAGGCTCCTTTGAGTTAATCAAGTGGATTCTCCAGGTTGAAAGTTCTCATGATATGCCACACACATAGCAAGTGTGTCATGCAAACAGGCCTTTGGTGATGACCTGACATATGCTGGTGTTTCTTGACAGCTTGAAGATCTATGGACTTCCACTCCAAGAATTCTCTAACCAGCATCATATGCCGTTTGTTTAAGTTAAGGAAAATCAACATTAACTGAAACTTTGCTAAATGTTTGGTGCTTGCTATCACAATTTTCAAGTCCCACTTCACATTTTTCACTTCCACGTGTACTTGAACAGATTGTAATCCGTGTGACATTTGCTCACACAACATAGGATCAAGAACTTTTTGTATCACATGAAAAGACTAAGTGACTCGTCGCTTCACATAGTCCATCTGTCCAATGCATTTTCAGAGTGTCTCTCTTTCATCAGGGAATTGCTCTGCTTCCAGGATTAGAAGTAATGAATGGAAATGTATCAAAGAGAGAAGCAACCTAGAACTAAGGAGAAATGTCCTGAGCGTGAGAACAACTAATCAGAGGAACGGCTTGCCTTCAGAAGTTGTGGGTGCTCCAACATAGGAGGTTTTCAAGAAGAGATTGGACAGACGTTTGTCTGAAATGCTATAGGGTCTCCTGCTTGGGCAGGGTGTTGGACTGGAAGACCTCCAAGGTCCCTTCCAACTCTCTGATTCTGTACTCTGCATAAGAGAGAACTCTGAAACTACTGTAATATCCTAAAGTACCAGCACGTTCCATAGCTCATGGTCATTCTGCTAGTGCTCCAGGGACTGTCCTTTTCAGGAAAGAACACAGCTGCAAGAGAGAAAGAAATCTCTAGCCTTGCAGATTTTGGCTAGATGAGGCAGACATGAGGAGATCCATCCAAATCTCTGTTCCACCCTTAACAGCGACCTTGTGTTACCTTTCTGTAACTTTCTGTATAAAATGAAATAGCTCCAGCAAAGCCAAGATTCTGTAAAAAAGAAATTGCTGCACTGTGCAAGCATAAGAACTGGCATGCACACGAGAACATAAACTTCAATTAGGGAAAGAATGATGCTCCTATCACTCGCTTTCCCACCCACGACCTCTTTCTCATATGCATAGTTATTAGTCACTCTGAACTCAACTTTTTTCCCCCCTAACTGCCCTTTCCCTCAGCTGTGGAATATTGAGCAGCATATACTACAACACGACAAATTGCAGAAACAACTGTTTGTTGGATGTGAGGGAGCATGGCGCTGAAGTGAGACAATTTCCAGAAGACATAAAGATGACATACTGTATAAATGAAAAAGAGGGGAATAATAGCCTTAACATGTGTATTCCGCAGATAAATATTTTATGGAAAAGTTAGATTGACAGATTGCTTCTTACGCTTTTCTTTTCTTTCATTTTTAAATGGAAAATATCCCTCAGCCATTCTAAAGTGCTTATTTTATATTCCTATATATCAAATGCCAATAAAAGTGTCACATAAACTAGGCCCTTTATAACTTGGTACAAGGAAAACAGAAATAGATAAAATCTAACCCCTCACTCAGCTGATTCCATAATATCTTAATATCTGGTCAGTCACTGAAATGAAGAACAATATTTACTCAACAAAGATCCCTTTTAAGGCACATCTGCAATCATTGCTTTCCTGAGACATCTCCTGCAGTCATCTTGTATCTTGACTATGTCCTTGATAAGGGCTTCAATTCCAAAAGTTTGTGCTTCCTCTTGTTTCTCCCAAAGTCAAAGGCCTCCTCCGCCAGCACTGTTTTCTCACTTGGCTCCTTCACTACTGCAGTCAGTCAGTCAGTCTTGCCCCAGGCAAGTGCTTTCCAGATGTGCCATTTGGTCCTGCCTGCAGCTGGCTTCTTACCTTCCTTCCTCTCTCCCACTGGCAACAGCAGGGGTGACATAACAATGCCCTGTTGACAGGCATATAAGTAATCCCAATGGAGTGAAGACTGATGTTATAAGAGTGGTTGCCCAATAAACTGTATATGGGTCTGTGACAAAGGCAACATGTGGCTGTTTGAACAACCAGAGAGGTATGAGAATGCTGATGTGTGCATTTCCAGTTAAAGGAAGTACAACTAATCATATATATTTTTCTGCAGTGGTTCCATCTTTTCCTCATTAAAGATCCTTGTAAAATTCCAGAATGAAAGACTCATCCACAGCAGCCTTTATGTTGCCTTGGAGTCAGAAGGGGATCTCAGTTGTACACCCTACGTTCGCCCTGCATCTTTATCAGGCATGTATAGCAAAGATCATGAATGTTGATATATGTACATGCAATTCAACATGCCAGATTGCATAAGCCACAATTGGCAGCTTTCCTCCACACAACCTGTCCCTCATTTTCACCCCACAAATAGGCCACTAACAGGAGATCTAGGCAGAATAATACACTGTTCACAGGTGGGTTATTTTGAAAAAGAAACAATAGCTTTTGAACTTTCACTGTTAGGATTTTTATTTTTGCATTGACTTATCAACCATATTCTGATAATTGTCCTGCTGCAAGTAGAATCACAGAGAGGGAAAATTATGTCACAATTTCTGCACATGTGACTCTCGTGTTTGGAGTGTGTGTTGTGCCTTTTAGCCAGCAAACGGTCCTCTTTGTGTCCTTTAATACTCAGTGCATGTCAACATCAAGCACCATTCTCTCCCAATTTTCTCTTTGGGAGACACAACTTCCCAAAATAGTTTGTGTCACTGACACGAGAAAGTCAAAATTGTGTTGGACCTTGCTCTTTAGCCCAGTTGGAATATTCATTTGCCATCTCTAGTTGCTCTTTGAACTCTTTTCCTGGCTAAGGGTTTTGGGAAGGGAAGATTTCCATGCATACAACTTGAACAGGTGAAGGCCAAGTTCTACAGGCTCCGGAGGGAACATGGTGGGCTGTCACTTCTTCTCATTCCTCACCCAGTTTAGGTAGCTGAAAGTAGTCATGGCTTACTTTTCACAACCAGTTGCCTACCTAATGTACTCCGGCAATGTGCTATTTGGTTATAGAACTCCCTGAAAAGTGGATTTTGAACTCCCTGAAAAGTGGATTTTGGTCCTTGAGAACCTTTCACAGCTGAAATATCTTTCAAAAGATTTTACAGCCATGACAACACACAGGAGATATGTGTGCGCGCGCGCACACACACACACACACACACACACACACACACACACACACATAGCTATACTACAAATCCACTTAAATTGCACAATCTCCATAGGAAAACTCTGATTGGTTTATACATTGCTGATTGCTCACTTCATGCTTGGAGTGCACTGGCTAGTATCTGGAATTCAACAGAGCTTCTTTGTGCCTGTGCTGAAAAGTACAGGAACTAAAGCTGGCAGTATAGATTCTTGTTTATGTAGGTAAAATCTAGCTGTGTACTTTGATATGAACTCCATAAAGCATGTGCTAGAGCCCAAAAAAATGTCATGTGGACCATTCCTTCTGCCACTCATCTTCCCAGGCACTTCCTCATGTGTGCCTGGGAATGCTGTGGGGCACCCTATCCCCTAAGACACATGGCCAATGGGCTCTCTGACCAGGGATGACAACTGCTGCTTCCTGCTTGAGGTCATATATTTCTCCATGGTTCCTCCTTAGCCCTACCATGACTACCATGTATGGTCAGGTTAGATGCACCAAGTTGTGACCAGTGGTGGAGAGGCATCCTTGTGCAAGTAGTGGAGTATATACAGTGTACTGCAATTTGTGCAGGGTTTCCTTCTCTGCTGCTATTGGTCCCATGGTCCCATCAGGAAACATGTATGTGGAAATGTCACCGATTCCAGCAAGAGTGGCCAATGCCAGGGTCATTATTATTCATTCCTTTTACATATCACAATAGTCACGGTGATTAGGGCTGTGGTGTTCCTGGGTAGGCTGATGGGTTACACAATACTTTGACATTGCCCTGGAGTAGCATATTGCACAGGAATTGCAATATGCTGAACAGTGGGAGTGATGTTATTCTAGCTAGATCTGTTCCTATCTATGCAACCTGCTATGTTCCTTTGAGAGCCAATAACTGTGGACTGGGAAGGAACATTAAGCAAACCCAGCCACAAAATAATTGTTCAACATTCCATTTATAATCTTACACAGATTTATGCAGGAATCGGCTACAATGAATAGAAATGAATGTCCATTTGAGCAAGTAGGCCTACTTAATATTAAGCATGGAAAACATTGAAAGGGTTGATTATGATTATACTGAACCCACACCCACACTACTGCTCCCTTACTATCCTCTCCTAATAAATTCCATTCCTCTACTCCCTGGGAAAGCTGCTTCAATGGGCGTTCCATGCTTCCCAATATAATTGGACATTTTTATTTTGGAAAATGAAATATTTATGAAGAACATCAAGTTTCTCACGAGACAAGCTGGTCACTTCTTACCCAGTAATAATTCATTTAGCAACACCAGCAGAACACTGGGATATTTATATGTTGACCCCACACAATAAATTATTATGCTTCTGTCATAATTCTTCCTCTCTTCTCAATCACCCATACAGCTGCTGAGACTTTTTCTCCATCATACATGTTAGGAAAACAAGCTAGAGCCAACTGATGCAAACAAACATCTCTATTTTAAAAAATTAAATTCTAAATAATATAATAATTATTATGCCTAATGCATTGCATGTATTTTAGACATGATTTAAAACATCCTTTCAAAATAAAACTATTACAAAACCTGACACAATTACAAGGTGAAAACTATCCTGGACTAGGTGGGAAAGAAACCAAAAATATAAATCAAAATGTCTCTCAAATTGAAAACCCAGAATTGATTACTGTGCTAAATCATTTGGCAGAGAAAAATTAAGAACCAAATAAGTAACCCTAATTTACGGTGATGCTAAAATTCAGTATCAGAATCAAAAGAAACAAGAGTACTTGAGGAATAAAAGTGTGATGCCTTTTCTCAAGTACATTACTGCATGAATAAGAATATGTTTTCCACAACTTAAAGAATTGAGAAGTTGGGTTAATATTCTTACACATAGAGTAATTAAATCAAATCAAAGGTTTTTATGAAAAGTTTAATTTGGCAATTACAGTGTTTCTCAACAGGGTTAGATATGGCCTTTTTTATACAAAAAAGGTTGTTTTAAAAAAAGATCATGATTTAATTATAATTACATAATTATATCTGCTCATATTCTGAAGAGAACTGCTAACATTAAAAAAAAAAGATTCTAACTACATAAAACAGGGTTATGATCTTTGCCTTTTAGTTAAGAAACAAATTTTCTCTCTAGCAATGCCATCTTTTACAGAACAGCCCTGTACCTTTTTGAGAGAAATATTAACTATATCATCTAAAGTCAATGACTCATTAACTAATCAACAGACCCAATCCTGTGTACATTTTCATTTTAGTGCATCCACAAGCTTTACAATCTGCAAAAGACATTCATCTAACAAACACCAAAAACGCTTGGCCAGTAAAACCCAGCCATGAGGTAAGTGTTTAGATAAAAGCTGGCAAAGTTTGGAAATCTTAGGTGTCAACTAAAAGCATTCTGTTCCCCCTGAAATTAAGATAGTGAACACTGAACCAGTTTTTCCCTTTTAAATGAACAAACAAGTCCTAATTCTTTCAAGTCCATAAAGTGTTGCCATTTGGCCTTTGCAAATGTTATGTTTGGATGCATAGGATACTCAAAACTAAAAAGAAAAGCTGCTTTTAAGAAAGATAAAATTTGCAGTCCACAATCTTTCACTCCCACGCAAGTACCGCAAACGAAGGCTGTGAGACCTACAGCCCACAGGAAAAGAGCTAAGGGACACCCTACATTGCTCCAGGACTGCCTCCCCTTTGACCCCAGATCAGGGTCTGCACTGTGAACAAAGATAACCCTTGTTAGTTATGAGTCACCCATCACCGCCAGGCAGATTAATGGCTCCTAAAAGATGAGCAATCAAAAGAGATCGCCAGATGTTTGTTCCCTTTTATATACCCCCCCACCCCAAAATAGAATTCCCAAAGTAGCAAGCTATCTTCCTAATAATGCCTGCCAGTATTCAGCTACCATACAGACAAGCAAAGGTCAACTCACATGACCGCCTTGACCTTTAGACTGTGTGAGAACATCGGAGAGCTAATTTCTCTGTCCCAGTTGTCCAAGTCTCCCCTGGGTAGCAAACAGGGACCCCACCCCCAACTGTAAAGCCTGTGGAGCTCCTTTAAATTCAACTTGACTTGTGTGTACCATAAAACCTCCTGTTATACATATTAATGCAAACTAATACATCGTATAGAAATTTAAAACATCAGCCAAATAAGCAAAGTAAAGTAAATTAGATAACATAAAAGGAGTGAAATCACAACATACGAAGAATCAAGAACAAATTCTCTTGGCATCTAAAGGTATAAGCGTCAGCCCCAAAATGGCTCTTGCTCCAACTCTGTATTTGATAAAGTGGGTTGTGGTCCATGAAGTTGTATGATGTAATTAATGTGTTAGCCTTTCTGATGTCACTAAATTTTTCCTTATTTTAAAAAAGAACACTATCTTGGTGATCTCTCTCCAAACTTTAATGTCCTTTATGTTGTCCCAAGATGTAATTTGTGAGTTGTACACTTCTGAGTCACTTCCATACAGTAATCCTTCATCGTTGCTCAGGGCTGGTGGAAGGGCATAGTCCAAATCATCTGGAGGGCAGAAGGTTGCCTAACTCCATCTTACAAGTATCCAGGCTATTTACTATTCCCACACATGGAGAGGTATATGAAGATATGCAATTTAATTTCTAATTACAGTTTATGAAAGAAGTACAATCGTTCAGGTGGTTCCTTCTAGCTCTATTCCACAGCTTTGAGGCCTAGATTGAAAATTAATAAAAATTTCCAGGAAGTTAGGAATTAAGAATCTTTAAATAGCTTTGAGAATCCAAGAGTCGCAAGACCAAAATAACTCGCTCTTCCTTATTCTGTTCCAGCCTTAGGAACCCAATCCATGCTTGGATGATTTCTCAAGGCTTTGGGAAGCCCTACTAATTCCAGGGCAATCGAGCATGATGAGAAAATCCTTGCTGAGGGAAGCCAAGTAACCAACAGAGCTTTTACTCGGGATGTCTCCAGTTCAGTGCAATGTCTCTAGAATCAGATTCCATTTATGTACAAGTGGGAAATCCATGGCCCACTTGTAACACTTGGGTACTGCTCCTTGGCTTTGAAGGCTTCAGGATACAGATGTATCATAGAGACATGGTGACACAGTGATTAGAATGCAGGATTGCAGCTAACTACTGCTCACTCCAGGAGGTCAATCCCGACTGGCTAAAAGATTGACTCATCCTTTCATCCTTCTGAGGTCGGTAAAATGAGAACCCAGATTGTTGGGGGCAAGAGGCTGGCTCTGTGAACCATTTAGAGAGGGTTGTAAAGCACTGTGAAATAGTATATAAATCTAAGTCCTATTGCTATTGCTATCATCACAACTGGGATCAGAATTCCCATTGCTAAGTAAGGCAGTTAAGTGACTTGCGCCTGATTTTATGATACTTTTTGCCACAATTTTTAAGAGGATCAGGCCGTTGTTAGGCATATCCAGTTTACCCCCATTGATTTTACATGTTGGAAGCTGGCTGGGAAGGTTGCAAATAGCAGTCACATGACCCCAGGACGCTGCAACCTACCTTTGTAACACATGCTGGTTGCCAAGCGCTTGGATTTTGATCAGGTGGCAGTGGAGATGCTATGACAAAATTAAGTGCAAGGACCAGTCGTAAGTCATTTTTTTCAGTGCTGTTGCATTGATGACTAAAGAAATGGTTGTAAGTCGAGGATTATATGTACCTATTCTTTTTCTCTGCTGACCTGCTGGTAGGAAAAGGATGGCTGTTCTTACATTGTTTTCAGCAGATCCAAAGAACCAATATTGATAAACAATTTGGAGGGTAAGGAGGCAGCTTTCACCCCAGCTCACTGATTCTCCCAGTGGAACTGAGTTGCCCTTTCCCCCCAATAACTGCAGTGGTCTTCAGTAGGAATGGTGGGGAAGAACAAACTTTAACTCCATTCTTCCTCTACATGGAAGGGTTTGGGGTATGTGCTGTTGATGGAATAATGAGTTTCCTCTCTTTTCCTGTCATTAAATTACATCTTGAGCAGAATAAATGGATGGAAGGAAACTTGACTTCCTGGTGAGCCCAAAACAGCTGTGTATATAATTGCATGGATTCTGGACAGTTTGCAGATATGCTTCATAAAAGGAATTTATTTGCAAGGCTGTTGCCTTTAGCAGATATAGGCAACATGTCATCCATTAGTACAGATTCTCAGAGATGTTTAGTTTGTCACCCTGTTCAGATTTTATTGCCACCCTCCACCCCTTTTTTATTTCTTCTTAGTCTTTACTATCATCTCGTTTACAAGAGTGGATCTGGGCCCAAAATAAATTCCGCAGTACTGTACTCCATAGTGGTGGTGGTGGTGGTGGTGATAGTTGCAACTCAGTGTTCTACGTAGTGCTGCCTGTGAGATGGCAAGACCGGGGGAATTAAAGAAGGTGGTAGAGGACCATCCTTACCAGTTTGTCTTATGGTAACTTTGCATGAGCCATGGTGGTGCAGTGGTTAGAGTGCAGTAGTTCAGGCTACTTCTGCTGCCTGCAGGCTGCCTGCAATTTGGCAGTTTGAATCTCACCAGGCTCAAGGTTGACACAGCCTTCCATCCTTCCGAGGTGGGTAAAATGAGGACCCAGATTGTTGGGGAAAATAGGCTGACTCCGTAAACCCCTTGAGAGCGCTGTAAAGCACTATGAAGCGGTATATAAGTCTAAGTGCTATTGCTATTGTCTGGTTGACCTGGACACACCTCCTTATACTTTCAAATTTTCAGATATACTCCTAGCCAAAACATTCCACCCCCCCAGACTACAGAAATTTAATAACTATATCTTGTGTACCGTAAGTTCGTGTTTTGTATTCTTAATGCGGGTAAATATGTATAACATTGGAAGTTCTTCCTATAAATCTGTTCAAGAGATTTCTGCTCACTGCAACTACCACAATTATCCATCTTTTTTTTTTATTTCCTACACAAGCCTGCAACACATGGTTCTGTAAACCTAAATACAGTATATTCCTTTGGCTGAGAAAGGACAGCCTACCCAAGTCACTCAGAAAGTTTCTGTGGCTGAGGACAGACTTGAACCTGAGCCTCTGCAGTGCCAGTCCTTAAGTTCTTCATCACTTTGGCTCGTCAAATAATCACTTCTTATATCAAGAAGAAATATTTCAAATTAACCAAACTAAAGACCAATGCTAATATTTTTTGGGCAGGGGAAGGGTGTCTATCTCATTATTGACTCCTAGCAACTGCCTGGACTAGTCCCTGAAGTTTTCTTTCCAAGGCTTTTCAGAAGTGGTTTGCCATTGCCTCCTTGCTAGGGATGAGAGAGAATGACTGGCACAAGGTCCCCCATCTGGTTTCATGTTTAAAGTGGAACTAGAACTCACACTCTCCTAGTTTCTAGTCTGATGCCTTAGCCTCTAAACCAAACTGACTTCAAAGCTAACATACAGCATGTAATATGGGGAAATGCAACAATAAACAATTGGATAACACAATTATATTATATGCACATAGTTGACGTAAACAAAGTTATTGCAGTTAAGCAGTGATGGGATTCAAACATTTTTACTACTGGTTCTATGGGCGTGACTTGGTGGGCATGGCTTGGTGGGCGTGGCAGGGTAAGGATACTATAAAATCTCCATTCCCTCCCCACTCCAGGGGAAGGTTACTGCAAAATCCCCATTTCTTCTGGATCAGCTGGGACTCGGGCAGCAGAGAATAGATGTGGGTGGGGCCAGTCAGAGGTGGCATTTACTGGTTCTCCAAACTACTCAAAGTTTCTGCTACCAGTTCTCCAGAACTGGTCAGAACCTGCTGAATACCACCTCTGCAGTTAAGGCAATCCTATCTTCAATAAGGGCAGCCAGATTCTGTCAAGGGTCCATCTTATTTGCATGAAAGGCATGGCATTTTCTCATGAGGACCTTGGCAACCGAGACGGTGTATGGATTGCTGTTATTTTTACAGAATTAGCCACTGAACAAATGGTGCAGAATAGAATGGCTTCATTTGTTAAGACCCCTGAAGTATCTGCAGTTACAATGGCAGGAGGTAGAAAGAGGAGAACAAGAACACTGGATTCATCAGACAATCACGTTGCTCTTCGTGAAACAGATTGCACAAACTGGAGTCACGTCCAGACTTGACCAAGGCTTTTTCATAGCACTGTTGACTACAATAGTGTATTATGTTATATCCTCCAGACAGCTGTAAAAATTACAAAGCATGAATGCCAGCAAGTTTGAAGCATGATGCAAATGCTTTGTCCTGATTGGTGCCACAAAAAGAAGGAAAAAGAGGGGAAATGCCAGATGTTCTAAACTATTAAAGTAAGGAAACTCCTGATAGGAAGAAAGGCATCTATTTGTGCTTATGCATTAGGGGGCGGGGAACACTATATTGAATGGATATCCTTGGACACGGCAGTCCTGTATTACACCTGGATTTGGTATCTATCTAAATTCCAGTATAACTGAGTCTTCTAAAACATTCTGTGCAAATCTAGCTTTTCAAGAGAAGAATGTTGGCTGTGGATTCATATCTCAAAAGGCAGAGAGAAGAGCTTTGCTGCTTAATTCTTTTGGTTGCAGTTGCAGCACAGTGTTAATTTATTTTATTTTTTTACATCTTTTTATCCTACTTTTATAAGTAACTCAAGGTGGAGAACATAGCTACTATTCTTCCTTCCTTCTATTTTCCACATAACAATAACCCTGGTGAGGTAGGCTGGGCTGAGAGAGATAGAGAGACTAGCCCAAAGTCATCCAGATGGCTTTCATGCTCAAGCGGGATTAGCACTCATAGTCTCCTACTGTGAGTTCCTACAATCCTACTATCTGGCTCCTATTGTCCAACTGACAACTGAAGAGGTCCAGGGGGTTAACTACCAGGTGAGCAGATATATCTAATGGAGACTAAATGCAAATATTACAAGGGGAGGAAAAACTGCTCCACCAAACTGGGGACAATATTATATGTACTGGTTCAAAATATGTAGTACCTGCAGCCCAACTGGTCCCTCAGTCCCAGGCAGGTATAAGGATGCCAATACTGAAAAGGCAGACAAAGGAGCCACATTCCCACATGAATTATGTTTCAAATTAATAATAGTTCCAATAGGTTGCTTTGGCAAGTAATACTACAAGTCAAATGGGGTATTGGTGTACTATCAGTGGCTCAGAGTGAACAAAATTTCTCTTGTGGTTCATAGATGTCCTATTAGCCACTACAAATGAGCTGAACGCTTCCTCTTTAGTTCCTAAGGCATCATCTCCCAAGGCTTTTCAACACAAAGATGACTCAAACCTTGGAAACTGGCAACAACTAGCTTAATGTGTTTCAGATAATAAATTACTAACTAATAAAAAAAGTTATGGGATGAAGAGCAATTAAACCCCCACACAATTTGAAACATTTTATATGAAGAGGAAAGAAAGTAGTTTGCAAGAGGCCTGTTTCTGGAATCAGAAAGTGACTAAAGGAGAGGGAGCATTTGTCGATGCGGATTTATTTCTCAAGAAAAGAGAAGAAAGAAAGAAAGAAAGAAAGAAAGAAAGAAAGAGAGAGAGAGAGAGAGAGAGAGAGAAAGAAAGAAAGAAAGAAAGAAAGAAAGAAAGAAAGAAAGAAAGAAAGAAAGAAAGAAAGAAAGAAAGGGAGTGGGGTAGAAAGAGAGAAATAGAAACAAACAAACAAACTACTGTCTAATGTGCAGGAAAATGGCAAATATTTCAGTCACAGAAGTGATTACATTGAAAAATTAAAGAACAGTAGGTAATAATATTAGGTTTTATGAACTACTTATGAATTTACCCTGGCATTGGAAACTGAGATAACTGCTATCTTGGGGTTCTTTTATATTTATTTATGTTTTATTGTTTATGGTTTTAAAAAACTATGATTATAGTTTTGTTATTTTGTCTGTATGTTGCCCAGAGTTATTTTTTGCAAGATGGGGAGCTTTATAAATGTGTTAATTAAAAAATGGAACCTTACACACACAGACACACAGACACAGACACAGACACACACACACACACACACATACACATGGAGGGAGGGGATATTCAAGACTTGAATTAAAGAAAAACAGGTTTTAGATTATCTCAACCTGATTCCCTGTCTTTATATTGTTTGGACATATTAATGCTGAGTTTGACTTAAGAGGAATCATGCCAACAGTGCTACCACCATTCAAACGTATGGAAAGCTTGAAGCCTGCTTATTCAGCTAATACTTTTTAGATAACTTGGTTATCTTTGGAATATTTTGTATTACAGTTCCCAGAACTCCTGACTATTGGGCAGGCTAGAAGAGACTTTCAAGAGATGTAGTCTAAAACCTGGAGAAGAGACCAAGATGTCTATTCCTGACATAGCCTCTAAGCCTCTAAGCACAATTGACACTATTTTTCTGTCCATGCAACATACCACAAAGTGTTGTAGCTACTACTGATGCTGAGGAATAAGGTGCAATGGCTCTTTTATTTTTCCAATATGATGAATTTTTTTTATCTACTTGTGCCCCATTTCATAAACATGTCAGTCCCATGAACTAAAATGAACCTAAACCCACAAAGCACATTTTGACCCTAGCCCACAACCTGTGGAAGTTAATGATCCACAAACGAATCAACAAAAAGAAAATATTTTGTCACAAGGCAGCAAGTCAAAAAAGAGTGGAGTAACTGTCAATGAAATGATTTTCAATTCTACCCAAACTTTTATTCTGCATAGTATCTAATTTATTCTGCACAGTACCTAAAAAGGAAAAAAAACCTTCCAAAAGCTAATACAGTGCTGGAAAATATAGGAGTTTTAATGCATGAAAGCAAAAATCACTGTAACTGAACAATAAATATTGTATTTATTAAAAGCTGGAAAGAGAGCTGCATTGCATTCCCCGAGGCCACTCTTGACACTTTTAAACCAGAAGAGGCAACCAAGGTTTTGCCTGCTGTGATCTCAGAACAGCTATTTCCATCTTGGCAACCTCCAGATGTTTTGGGACTGAAACTTCAGAAATCTCATGGCAGTCCACACGCATGTCTCATATGCATGGGACCAGATCATGAAATCCTGAGCTTCAGTGATCCTGAGTATGAGCCTCTTCTCAGCCACGAAAAACAGGACTGCTATATTCCAGCCATTTCTCTCTAAGCTTTGAAAGGCTATGTAGAAGAAGCCAGAGAGAAACAGAGGGGTGCCTCGGCATATGGGACCAGGCCTCTCCACTCCACTATTTGTCAAGGGAAAGGAAGAGGTGGAAAAATTCAACTCCCTTTTTCTGAAGATGAGACCCAAGGAAGCTCAGATGCCCCCACCCCTTCCACATTGTTCTTTTGGCATTTGGACTTCTGCCTTTCCTGTAAATATATTTCCCAGCCTGGAATAATAATGCCAGGAACCGCCCTTCTCTTACCTGGAGGGAAGGCATTTAAAACCACCTTGAAAAGGAGGTGGTGCATTCATAACCTCCTGAGGGAAAAGGTTCTTGGGCATAAATAACATTGCCAGGAGGTGCTTTTCTCAACAGAGAGTGGCCCAAGCCCTTAAAACAAGTTTCACCACCATCAGAACATTTTTTTAAAGAGCCCAGCCAGGAAAACAATAGCTCTTATAGACAAGATGCCTGTGATTAAAATAGATTTATCTTTCCCATCTAGGAAAAAATAAGGATGATCTAACAAGAAAACAACATTGTAAAGAGTGTATTTTTTTCAACAATACTGTATTTTAAATGATCTATTTATATCAATGTAGGAAAATGATATAATAGTGTTAATAATGCGATATTATAATTAAAGGAAAAGAAAAAAGAGCCCTGGAAAATTATGAGGACAAACAAAAGGTCTCCCAAAAAATTGAGCCACAAATGTCTTCCTGTACTTGGCAGATAAATATAGAGAACTGCGTAACTGCTAGTAATCTCTGGCCTGGAAGACACACTTGAAACAATCATAGAAAGCATAGAAAGAAGAGCAAGAAGAAAGAGCAGACAAAGCAGGAGATGGAAATTATCTCTTGCACTCATAATACAAAAATAAAGCAACAAATTAGGCATTAGAAACTTCCAATATACCCAGACCTTTATTGATGGGTGTGTCCTGCAGACATGTAGAGTAAACAATTGCCTAGACATTTAAGCTAGGTTCTCTGTGATGTTTGAATTGTCTCAAAAGATTGCACGATACTTTGATTAAAAAGGACAGTTAGCCATTATTTTTTCATTCCTAATTGCTTTTTCTGCACCTTCTATTCAATCATATCTGATCTTTGGTGACTGCCTGGACCAGTCCCTGCTTGCTTTCTTAGCAAGTTTCTTCACAAAGGGTTTGCCATCGCCTCCTTCCTAGGGTTGAGAGGGAGTGACTGGCACAAGGTCCCCCACGTGGCTTTGTGCCTAAGACAGGACAAGAATTCAATCTCCTGGTTTCTAACCTGATGCCTTAACTACACCAAACTCATACTCCATAATTGCTAGTTGTAACCTAATTCACACACACAGCATCCATTTCTAGCAAGTCCATTAAGTTTATAATATCTGTCTTTACCCACACTGCAATTTTTTTCCTGATTCTTCTCTGTCCTCTGGAGTTTGTAACTTCTTATTTGATGAAGAGTTTGCATATGTTTGTGTCCTGTTTTGATGGGATCTATTAAATGGTAATAGGGATTATAATCATAAAAACCTAGAATTGGAAAGGACCTTAGAGTGTTTTTCAGTCCAGCTCCTGCCCAGTTCAGGAATCACCATAACCTTCGGGACAAATGGCTGCCAGGCTCTTCTTGAAAACCTCCAGTGATAGAGCACCCACTACTTCAGGAGGCAGATTGCTCCAATGATTTGGGAAACAGTCACAGTCAGACAATTCCTCCTGAGTTCTAGTTTGGATCTCTCGTTGAAGTGCTTCCACCTACATATACTTTTCTCCCCCCTCAGGAGAATAAATCTTTTTCCTCTTCTCTGTGACATTCCTCCATGCACAGGAAGACTGTTCTCATGCTCCCCTTAGCCTTCTCTTCTTTAAGCTAAACATCCCAAGTTCCTTTAAGTGCATTTCCTAGGATTCCACCTCCAAGCCTTTCACTGTCTTTGTTGTTGCTCTCTGCGCTCTTGCCAGACCAATCTGAGACACCACAGATGAATTTAACACCCAAATAAATCCCCAATGATCTAATCAGCAATACAATCAGAATATGGCAGATGAAGGTCTTACCCAAAGGCCTTGGCTTTTCAAGCGAAGCGTGGCCACAGATAAAAATGAGAAATTTGAAGTGAAATTATCTCTAAGGCAGATTTCCTATCAGTTTGGCTGCTTCCTCTGAGGGCAATACACAAATCACTGTGACAGGCAAGAGTAAAATATAGTTGTTCATACACATCCTTCATCATCAGCCAACCTTCAGTGTGCAGTTCTTGATAAAACAGCTTATTTTAAGTAAATAATGGTTATGGTCTTGATTTAATTACAAGGCTAATGTGTGTGTGTGTGTGTGTGTGTGTGTGTGTGTGTGTGTGTGTGTGTGTGTGTGTGGTTTTATAGGAATTTGGAGTAACTCAGAAGGGTTACAGAACATTATTCTTGATAACGACCTTGCTCAACCACACAACTGTTGAATTAAAATGTATTCATTTAAATAGAGGTAATTTAAAATGACTCTTTTCTGAGTTTGAAACTTAATTCATATGTCATACTAACGTGCAAACTATGGTTTCCAAACCACAGTGACTAGATTCATATAATACACTGTTACAAACTGTATTACAGGTTAGTGTAGGATTGGAATCAGTGGTGGGTTTCAAAATTTTTAGAACCTCTTCTGTAGGTGTGGCCTGCTTTGTGAGAGTGGCTTGCCGGCCATGTGACTAGATGGGAATGGCTTGCCAGCCATGTGACCATGTGGGAGCAGCTTGCTAGCCATGTGACTGGGTGGGCGTGGCCAACTTGTAAAATGTGGTGAAACTCACTTAACAACGCTCTTGCTTAGCAACCAAAATGTTGGCTCAGAAACTCTGGCATTTGAAGCACGCAAGTCTTAAAGTTGTCAAGTTACAAGATCCTTGCACCCCTAACCCTTTAGAAAAAAACCCAGGGGTGTTTAAACTTGACAGCTTTAAGACTTGTGGAATTCAACTCCCAGAATTCCTCCTCCAGTCATGTTGGCTCAGGAACTCTGGCATTGAAGTGTGCAAGTCTTAAAGTTGTCAAGTTACAAGATCCTTGCACCTCTAACCCTTTAGAAAAAAAAAACCCAGGGATGTTCAAACTTGACAGCTTTAAGACTTTAAGGTTTAGATAGGACTCTTAAAGGCGGGCGGGGCGATTGGTGAGCCAGCCAATCAATGAACGGTGGGCGGGGCAAGCATGGTGCGAACAGGCGGGGAGAGGGAGTTGGAACTGGTTCTAAATGGCATGGTAGATTTGTGGAACCTCTTCTATAGAAGAGGTTAGAACTGGCAGGAACCCACCCCTGATTGGAATCTACCCTCTATCTGTTCTAAGTTTAAGGGGCCGTGTCATCTGGCTTCACTATGACCTGGAGGAAAAGGATCAAACAAATTTGATGAGGTTAAACCACTCTGGATTTAGTTAGTACTTAAACGGGAAAATGATCCCTTAAATTCTATTAAAGTTTATATCACTAGGAAGTCCCTGAATTAGACAAGTATGTACACATGCACATGTAGAAATGTGCTTCATTTCTTCTACATTTCTTCTAAACTAAGTTCCTTAGTTTAGAAAGTGTATTATTTTTGCTTCAAATTATTTTTAAACTTGAAGGGGGGGGGCAAACAACCCATCTTTTTTCATACAAGAGTGAAGACTGTAACAAGCATCACTCTCATCTTATTGTCCAGGCAATTAAACTTTCTTGAGAAATCTCAAGCAAGCCACAATGGTAACAGCCACCCCTTTTTTTGCCCCCAGAGTTTGCTAATCAGTGACAAGAGTTTCTCTTTTTCAGAGAACTGAAAGCACTTTTTCAAAGAAGAATGTTTGATCATAGTGTGTGTAGTCATCTATCTTTCATCTCTGATAAACAGGTCTTGCCATTGTTTCAATAACTTGCAAAACTCCCTTTGATGAGTGGGCCAAAAAAAACATATATCTATCAATATCAGGGGAAGGGGAAGCTATCTCAAACTTTTCTACCTCCAAAAGAGTGGTTTTAAACATGGATGCCCCGTATATAATTAGGATGAATAGCTGTCATTGTACAGGTTTAGGAGGGATAGATTTATCAGTAAGAAAAAACTGTTGAAGCCAACCAGCAGCTATTGTAACATCCTGTGACCAGAGATTCTATATCCTAAATTACATGTTGCATGAAATATTTCTTTTTGTCTGTCCTCAATCTACTGCCAAGCAAATGTTCTGGATGACCCCCAAGTTCTAAATCTATGAGAGAGTGTGGAATAGTCTTTGCCAGCAGAAATCTGAGATATCACAGGCACACCAAGAAATATTCTTGTCTTGTACGAACTTGTTTTCTGAAACTTACAGCTTCTGCACATGGTGAAAAGAAACTCCAAGATATAGGAAATGTGGAAACACCCAGGGCCAGATGACTAGGAAAAGAAGGGTTTTAGGAAATATTTACCTGTTTAATAGGGAGCATTTTTTGAAATTCTAAACTACAGTTTGGATTGGAATACTGTTTCAGTAGTGATTCTAACAAAGATAAATAGAAAAGCATTATGCTACAACTGAAAATGCGTACAAAAATAAAAGAATTGTTCCATATGTGTTATTCTAAAAATTGCATTGCACTGTTGTTGCAATTGTAATTTTTAATAACACTATTATTTTAAAAAAATAAAATTACATTACACTGGTTGTCTGTTAGAATTCCTGCATCCATGCTTTTTTCTTCCTCAAGAGAGGAAGACACACAATCAACTATCTTTCCAACCCTATAAGATTGCCTTATCACAGTGTTTTTCAACCACTGTGCCGTGGCACACTAGTGTGCCGTGACATAGTGTAAGGTGTGCCGTGGGAAAAACACCTTATATATAGTCAATATAGGCACAGAGTGAAATTTTTTTAACATTTTCTAATGGTGGTGTGCCACGTGACTTTTTTTCATGAAAAAAGTGTGCCTTTGCACAAAAATGTTGAAAAACACTGCCTTATCATATTGCTTCTTGCAAAGCATTTTAAAAGAACAGTCTTTCTGCTTATCATCACATATGTTCTTCCATGACTATATTCTTACGATAAGAAGGCGCCTCTGTGCAAAGCAATAGAGGAAAAATCCTGTCAATGGCAGTCCACTGTTTCCTGACTCACTTTGATCAAATCAGAGGAGGGACATAAGCTCTTCCTCTATGTTCATATCCAAAGTATCACAAACCCTAATTCTTAGCATGCTGCCCCCCCTTATCTCTTTTTCAGTATAAGTTCATTTCTCACTTGAAGCCCCAAGATTACATCTAGAACCTTTGAATACTTTGGAGGCAAAACTGTCTGAGGTGTACAAAACAACAGCATGCATTAAGCCAACACAGTATTTCTCAATCTTGGCACCTGAGATGTATGGACTTCAGTTCCCAGAATTCCTCAGCCAGCACAGCTATCGAATTCACACATCTCAAAGTTGCTGAGGTAAACAAAATCAATGAATGAAACATGTGGTCTCTCCTGTGAGTTAGTCTTGCTTTGCGGTTACTCTGCAGAATCAAGGTTGTAGATAATAGTTTTGGCCTTAACCATGACAAAGAAAATTATGGCTCTTCCTAGCCTTGCCAAATACTGCCCCCTTCTTTGCCCGGTGCCCCCTTTACTACTGGTGGTAATTTTCTCCTGGTTAACAGGCAATCCATCATTATTACAGAAGAATGCAGTCTTTCCCAACCTTTATGCCCTCTCTCTTGTGGACTTCCAAACCCCAGAGTTCTCAGCAATGGCAATGTTGGCCAGGAATTTGGGGAACTAACGTTTATACATCAGAAGAGCACCCCAATTTGGAAAACCTGACATAGTAAGAAGTTCACATTAAAACAATGCTGGCTGTGGCACCATAAAGCCTGTACATCATCTCTCTTCTGGTTAGCAGCACTAACTCTCTTCTCAAGAAGAGAGGAATGGTGGCTATCTCTATTTTCTCCTTCTTTTCTGACCTTTTGCCTGTGTCCATGTAGAGGGAGTGGCTCTTTTTTTTCATATTGGGATCTATTACAAAATGAGCTTACCTGGCAATGGGAAAGAATGGAAAAGAGATGATTAGCCTTGACTTATTACCTGCTGAAACATTTACAAATACACATGAATATGGACCATCCTCCTCTGGGAGAGATTCACAGGATATTGGAAGGTGCCCCTCTTTCCACTGAGTCCAACACAGATCTTTCAGAGCCTCACAAAATCCCCGGCAGGGCGGTGGGGTGAGCGGGAGAGAAGCATTGCACCCAGGTACCAGTAGCAAGCAGAGAAACCACTCCAAGTAGCGGTGACACCGAGATTTAAGAAGCCCCTCCCACTCATGCAAAGCAGCCCAAACTTCCTCCTCACTGCTGTGGTGCAAATAATTCGGCACTCGGAAATGCTTCGTGCCCAGGTGGTTGCAATACGACAACTTGGTCGGTAAGGGCAAGCACCGGCCAGCCGATGGAGACAATCCAGGTAAGAAGGAAGGAAGCCCTGAACTGCTATTGCTACGTTGCACAGCGTAGGTTAGTAGAAACTCAAGAGAGTCAGAGTTATTGGCAGGGGGGAAATCCATAATGTTAGCTGCACTGGACTTAGAAACCGAATCTCTAGAACGGTTTGTTTTTGCACCAGCTACTCCTATCCCAAAATGTTTAAAGAAGGGGTGGCTTTTAAAGCTGAGGTGTGCTCCGCTGCCTTTGGAGACAGGCTGGCTGGGATTTGTAACATAAGGCAGCACCCAGCTGTCTAAAGTACCCACCACCTTGGACGGCATTCCTGCATGCAAGCTGCTGTTGCTGCCACTGCTGCTGGTGGTGCTGCTGTTAGCCTGGGACTCTTGCAATTTCAAAGCTTTTGCAGTGGCTAAAATCCCTTGTTTTTTTGAGAAAGTGCCCCAGGTTGCCCTTGTTGATGGGGGAGTGAAAGCAACTTCTTGCCCTGCTTCTGGAGATTCTTGAAAAGCCAACAGGGTGCCCCTGAAATGACCATCAGGTGAAAATGAGAAAGAGGCACTACCTTGCCGTGGCTTCCCAGGTTTCTTCGGGAAGGCGTGTGTCTTGTTCCACAGAAGAGCCAAGTCTTTGCTCCACAGACGAGCAAGCTTCGTTGCCCCCTCTGGCTTCTTCGTTTTCAGGGATGTCTGTATGTCACCCGTTAAGTTAGCCGTAACGTTCTGGATGCTCTCTGGTTCTGTAACAGGGGCAGGTGATGCGCTGGTCCCAGTTGTGGCAAGTACCTCGGTCCTCTCCGTCCTGTTGGTTGTCCTTTCATCCAAAAGCTGAACCAAATTCTGAATGCCTTCAGCCACGCTGAGGATCTCCACTCCCACTCCTGTAATATTTCTTTCTCTGCCTTTTTCCTGAGTGGCAGATGCTGCTGCAGGGACTGGCACGGTTGAAGTAAAGTCTGGTTGTTTCAGGGTAAATATGGTCCCCGCTTTCCCCCTGGGCTCAGGATCAGTAGTATTTTCAAAGGAAGCATTTGGGCTTGCGGTAGCTGCAGGTGTGGAAAGGTCCTGCCTCGTCTCATCTTCAGCCTTGGCAGCTTTTGTGGGAGACAGTGTGGTTTCTTCTGAACCTTTCCAAAACCAATTCCTCCAGCCCTGGGCATTGGCTAAGCAGCAGAGGAGCACCAGCAGAAGCCAAGCACCGACTATTACTCGAGCCATTCAAAGGTTGCTATGGGGAAGTGCGCTGCAGTGAGTGGTGAATGAGAGAATTCACATTGATCTGTCCTCTGGAGTTGTGGGGTTAGGAAGCATGCTGCTCTCAGCCAGGCAAGATATACAGTAAAAGGATGGGAGGTGTGGCTAACCAAGCCCTCCCCTCCAGCCTGTTTCCTATTAAACCAACACTTTTCAAACACAGCCTGGGAAGGCTTTTAACAGAAGGAATATACAAACGGATCTTAAATTGAATCCTTCCATTTTATTTACTATATCCAAGCAGTTAGAAAAGCATGCCTGGAAGCTAGCAATTTCATAATTTCAGCAGCGTGCTGCTTCCTCTCCTCCACCCAAACCTTAGAGAATATTTGGGCACATTAAGCTCCTCCCTGCCCTGAACTGATATGAAAACAAAAGGTAGAGCTTCTCTTCTCCCCCCACCCACTTTTCTAGCTGCTTACATCTTCTTTCTCCAGCCATTAACTTGGGAGCAGCACAGATGCTTATCTCCAGAGAAATCCCATCTAAGGGAGAATAGAAGCATCCCCAAAACCTGCAGAGGATGAAATATGTTCTGACTCATTCAAGAAAGCATTTGTTACTCAATAGAGTACTACCCAGAGAGATCCTGCTCAGGATCGTGGATGTGATCCAGCCAAAGCAACTAGTTTTCAGTGCATTTTTTAAAAGTTTGTTCTGAGCTGAGCCTGACTCCTGATGACTATTATAGCAATCTAAGCCAGGGGTGGGAAACTATGACAACTTTACAACCTGTGGACTTCCATTCCCAGAATTCCTGGGTCAGCCATGCTGTTGCCGCAGGAAATCTGGGATTGGGAGTCCATAGATCATAAAGTTGCCATAGTTGCTCACCTCCTGATCCTTTCAATGTATTTAATAACAGTATGACAGTCATTTGCCATGCCCCTTTTCTGGAGCATTTTTCAACTTTCTAGTGTCACTTACTATCACAAGCTCTCTCTCTTTTTTTAATTCTACCAAATTAGACTGACCCAGACTCAAAAGAGCCGCAAAAGAATCAGACTCTGGACAGGTGTTTTTTAAATATCTCTACATAAAGGCTGGGAGAGGTTTTATTTTGAAAAAGCCAAGATACTTTTCAACTTTCCAGTGTGGTTTAGAGCACGCAAAACAAGTTTAAATCTCCATTGAAATGACTAGGATTGAACAGAAATCTACTCAGGCAATATGCTTAGTTTTCTAAATAAGCAGGGGTCTGATCTTCTGCCATTGTGAATTATTAGTAGTATCTGGAGTAGACTGACCCTTACAAGTACCCAGAGAGTGGTGAATATCAACATCCTATATGATCGTGATGGTGAACCTGTGGCACCCGGAGCCATATCTGTCAGCACAAAGCTATCAGCTCTAGCGTACATACGTGCACTGGCCAGCTGATTTTAGGCCTTCGGAGAGCCGGGTGAGGCCATTTTCACCCTCCCCAGGCTTCAGGAAAGCCTCTGGAGCCTGTGGAGGGCAAAAACAGCCTTCCCCGTACCAACTGGAAGTTTGGGGGAAAAAACTTCTGGTTGGCCTGTTGGGGCCGTTTTTCACCCACCCCAGGTTCTGGAGGCTTTCCTGAAGCCTGGGGAGAGTGAAAACTCCCTCCCCCCATGTGGGACGGGTCGTGTGTGCATGCAGGGAGGGGTGTCACACATGTATGCGCAGGTGAACATGGTGCATTGCATTGTGTTACACCTGTTAGACTAACTGCCCTGTCCTGTACATAGTTATTCAGACTATTCTCAGTTCTAAATTCTCAATTCTACACTTCCCTCCATGGGATTATTGGAGTCCAAAGAACTTACTTCTATGTAAGTAGAACCAGAACAAGAACAGATGGATTTCTGGTGCAAAAACTTTGAACAAAGCTACTTGAAAGCAGGAATGGGCTGGAAGTCTCACTGCCCAGGGAATGAAATAGCTGAACATGTTCAGTATTGTGCAAGCTCCAATTTGTCTAGGGAAGGTGGGCTATTGTGTGCAAATGTTACTGAGATGACAAATAGTACACTATTTGAGCAAACCATTCTAGGGTCTGGGCATGCCTAGATCAGCAAAAGGGACACCCAGCTTAGCAGCTAAGCATCTGCAAAATGCTTTTATCTTGTTTAGTGTCCTTTCAACTGGCAAGACGATGGGCGTGGAGGTATATAATTTATTTCATCTAAAATTTCCAACCTAATCCTCTCAACACAGCAAAGCAGGCAATACCTTAAAAAGTCTAGAGCACTGGGGAAAAGACACACACAAACACATGAATGCAAACCCAAGCTGGGCTGGAACTATGAAATACTTGTCTCAACAGGTGGCAGAACTTAGCTTCTAAATACAGGCAAGGTTGGCTAAGCAGGATTAGCCACAGTTAGTAATGGACTGGGAGACCACCAGTATCTTCTAATAATTCCTATCAGTGCACAGATGTACACTATACTGTAATCTTCCCCAATTTAGGGCTTCCCATATGAATTTAGCTCCCATTACCCTCAACCAGTGTGGCTGTTGCTGGCTAAGATCATGGGAGCAGAAAGTCATCAAAGCTCAAGGGTGTGGAATTGAAGAAAGCTGCATCAATTCCCTCTGGACTATTGTCAAAGTCGGCATCTGTTCTCCATAGACCGAAAAGATGGTTGGCATCCTGCGGAATAACCATCATCCTAGTTTTCACTGGAAAGCTTCCTTTCATTGATTCAAATGGGTATTAATATGTGAAAAAGCTTCTTGTCTAGCAGAAACCACTTTTTTTCTTGTAGCACTGCCTATGCTACAAGGCTAGTATTGTATGCAGCTGTTATCTTAGGCATAAAAGAAAGCAATTCTTATTTATGCACACGCAGGAGAAAAACTGAGGGATTCTTAAAAAGTCTGCTATCTATGAGGAGGGAAATAGTTTCCCAGCAACAGATTAAGATTGAAAAAATAATAATTTTAAAGCAAAACATTAACATCAATATAGAACTTGCATTAAAGACATTTGAAAATATTATTAAAAGCTCAATTTATGAGTTTTGAAGGCTACTCAAGAACCTCCAAAGGAGGCCAGTCTCTGGTATTTTAAGAGCCGAGGTGGCGCAGTGGTTAGGGTACAGTACTGCAGACCACTTCAGCTGACTGTTATCTGCAGTTCAGCGGTTTTAATCTCACCGGCTCAAGGTTGACTCAGCCTTCCATCCTTCCGAGGTGGGTGAAATGAGGACCCAGACTGTGGGGGCAATATGCTGACTCTGTAAACCGCTTAGAGAGGGCTAAAAGCCCTATGAAGCGGTATATAAGTCTAACTGCTATTGCTATTGCTATTTTATAGAGCCATGATGGTGAACCGATGGCACGCGTGTCACAGGTGGTGTGCAGACCCCTCTCTATGGGCACACCAGCCGTCACCCCAGCCCAGATCCACCACGCATGTGCACAAGCCTCCCTCCGACCAGCGCAGGGGGTGGAGCTCATGCAGGGGACATGGACATGCATGTGTGAGGTGAGCAGGCCCATGTGCGGGGGTGCTTGCACTGCATTTTTGGGGTTTGCGTGCATGCATGTGCCCCCGCACCTCATTTTGGGCCTGGAAAGCCTCCTGCATTAATCTGGAAGCCAAAAATGGGTGAGGGGGGGAGGGTGCATGTGCGGGGGTTGCTTGCATTGCATTTTGGGGTTGCGCATGTGCATGCACACTTTGTGTACTTGGTACCAAAAAGGTTAGCCATCACTGTTATAGAGAGCTCGTTCTGCAACCTAGGAGAACAAATGAGAAGATCCGATGAGCTGATGGCACCCAAAGACAAACCTATTCTAATGACCTCCAAGAGGCCCCATGGATCATGCAAAGAAAGAACGGATTGCTCTTCCATAATAGACAAATGACTGACCACACTGGGCTGTGATATCTTAAAAATCCTAGGGTGCCATGTACCAGGTTGGGAATTAGAGTCCAACGCCTTGGATAGTCCCAACAACAGGTGTTCATCAGACATGCAGAAACCATTCTTCCAAATCTTTCTTCCGCCAAATCACTGGGCTTTGCCCCTGATTCCAATTCCAAGCCCTGGCCAAGTGCCAGGATTTTTTTTAACTATCACATATGGATATTCAAAGTTTGCTTGAATGGGCAATGATGTAAACTTTTCTGAGGATTAAATACAGTGAATGTTAAGACAGCTGTACAATCAAAGATGAACTGTTTTGTAGCCAATCCTCCCATTTTAACTAATTTGTAAGCATGCAAACCAAATGTGAACCATTTATTCTGAACAGAGCATTTATTTTTCCATTACAGAAAGGGTGGGGGAGTTTAAAACAAACCTAAGACCCCATTTAAGTGACTCAACTGGGCATTTCATCTATTAATACTTGTTTGAGAGCCTGAAAAAGAACTGTATGTTATGGCAACTACTACATGAAAGATTTTTAAGGAACCAAGTAAGTTCAAAAGCAAAACATAATACTTCACCTTAAAATGAGTCAAGCTCAACCCCATTACTCATTTCTCAGATTTTCCACTGCTTTGCAAGTACTTGGTAAGAACAAGAGAAAACTTATGTAGTACAATTGTGTTCAAGTTTAAAACAGAATTGGGCTCCTGAGATTTATCAACAATTGTGAAAAAAGGGATTTCAGCAAATGTATATTAAATGGCAAGCTATACTTGCTGAAATCCCCCTTTTTAAAAAAGTACAAGAATTCTTGCCTACTTTTGGCACTTTTAAGAAGGGTGCAATAGTAACCCAGCATCATGAATATTGTGGTGACAATCAACCACCCCCACATTTCAAACTACCACCCTAAATTTTCAATTTATTTTTATTATTCTTTGAATAGGCTAAATATTTTGCCTATTCATTTTTATCTGGTTCTCCCAAATACAGATGTGACTCATACATTCAAGAGACAGTACTTCTGTACATTCCTACAATACTACTTTTAATCAATTTATGCAATCCCAAATATATTGTAAATAAAACCATTAACTTTAAATTAATCATTTTTAATGATTAACGTGCTCTACAACGTGCTCTACATGGGGCAGCCCTTGAAGAGCATTCGGAGACTTCAGCTTGTCCAGAATGCAGCCGCGCGAGCGATTGTGGGTGCACCTTGGTACACCCACGTAACACCTATCCTCCGCGAGCTGCACTGGCTGCCTATTGGTCTTCGGATACGCTTCAAGGCGCTAGTCGTCACTTATAAAGCCCTTCATGGTATTGGACCTGGGTACTTGAGAGACCGCCTGCTGCCAATTACCTCCAATAGACCGATCAGATCCCACAGATTAGGCCTCCTCCGAATTCCATCCGCCGGCCAATGCCGACTGGCGACTACCTGGAGGAGAGCCTTCTCTGTGGCTGCTCCGACCCTCTGGAACGAGCTCCCCGTGGAGATTCGAACCCTCACCACTCTCCAGGCCTTCCGCAAAGCCCTTAAAACCTGGCTGTTCCGACAGGCCTGGGGCTAAAGAGCTTTTGCCCCCCCTTCTCGAATGGTATGGTTGTTGTGTGTTTTTAAATTTTGTATTGTTATGTTTGTCTTTTTATCCCCCTGTCTGTACCCCCTTCCCTGACTGAATTGTGAGCCGCCCTGAGTCCCCTTCGGGGAAAAGGGCGGCATATAAATGTAATAAATCCAATCTAAATCCAATTTTAAATTAAATTAAATTAATCATTTAAATCATTAATTTTAGGACAACTTGCCTAAAATTTGTCTCTTGGTGGTGGGGAAGCTTGAATTACTATAAAGTTGCTAAGCCTGGAGCAGAGGGATTCGTCTTCCAGTTCCTGCATATGGTTTGAAAGAGGGATAGCCTCCAGTGTCAACAGGGGCATAGTCTTATAGCCCTAAGATATATAGTTCAAAATACATACATTCTAAAGGCTTGATCTCAGCTTTAGGAAGATGGAAATAGCAAGCACTATTGTTACCAAGAAAACTTCAGGGACTTATCCAGCAGATAACATTTGACTTGAAGGCACAATATTATTAATGAAAGGTCCCAGAGAGCATTTTTTATTTACTGCAGGACGACAGACTCTGTGATTTAGCATCACATTTCCCGAAGCCTGGCATGAAACTTGCCCTGTAAACCATTTGTTTGTTGATGTTGTCTCTGATATTGTCTTTCTTCTATCCTCAAATCACAGCTGAAGCAGCTTAGAAGGATCTTGAGCTGTTCCAGTTTTAAAGCAGGTTTCTTGTCTCAATACAATTTCTGCCATAAAGCTCAAATAGCCGTGATGGTGAATAGCCTCTTGCAAACGTGCCACAGATGGCACACAGAGCCCTCTCTGTAGGCATGTCAGCCATCGCCCCATCCCGCTCCACCACATATGAGTGTGCTTCCTGATGGCCAGCTGGTCTTTGGGTCTCTGCTGCACATGCACAGGGGGCAGGGCCTTGCCTTTCTCCTCCATTTCTGCTGCCCGCATCAACCAGAAAGCCAAAACAGGGCATGAGGGCACCACACAAGGCCCCCCTGCACCCGTTTTGGGCCTGGAAAGCCTCCTGCACCAACCTGGAAGCCAAAATGGGGCTTGGGGGTGCATGCGCGGCAGAGTGCTTGCATTGCATTTTGGGGATTGGGGCACATGCGCTTTGGGAACTCAGCACCAAAAAGGTTAACCATCACTGTCATATAGCATATTCCATCGCCACTGAGGCTGAGGACACTGTCAAGCACCGAGATCTCCCCAGCCGTTGGCCTCTAAGGCTGTTTTCTTCCCCTCTGATCATGGAGAACTTCTCTCCATGGCCTTTTTGAAGTGGATGCAAGAGAGACCAAATCCTTGACTTCCAAAGCCTTGTCAGATGTTACATGGATTTCTTATAAACTAGGACCTTCCAGTTGAGGGTCGCTGCTTTTGTCACCACTGAATATGCCACAGATTTTCTCCTGATTCTGCTAACAAAAGGTTTTTTTTACAGCAATACATTTTACTGTTTTTATTTTGGCGAGCAAGTGGCATCATCAGGCCCACTCAACTGCAGGTCCATGCTTGTCCATGAGCTACTTACAGGCGGTACTGGACATGAAAACAAAACTCCTGAGAGTCTTGTAATACAGTCCATGTTGGAATTCACTCATTCTTGATGGCTTCTTCCTGCACCCCATCTTTGGAGTCTTTGACCGGTCAACTGGGCTATTTGTGGATTGAGTTAGATCCATGTTCAGTAAAAGCCCACTGGAGCACCTCCCTGCCCGCAACCTGTTAATGGGGCAATTCTGCACATGAGCCAACACACCATTCCAACATCCACCTACACATACCCATCCCTGCCCTACCCCATATTAGGGAATGTATTTAGCGGCTGTTTTCCATCTTGTTGGAAGGGGAAACAAAGCTGGGGAAATCCACCAGTTGCTTTCCTTAACCCATTCCACATTAAAACATTAAGGAGGTATCCTGGTCACCAGCCTAGTCTCTGAACCAAACACTGCCAGCAATTGAGATGTAAAATGTTATATCAGCAGCATAAACATTCTTTTCTTATGAAGAAATGGTGGACGGCACATTAACATGGCCATCCAGCTATGCCCACACTGCTGCTTATTGCTCAATCACTCATCATGCTGCCAGACAAATGGCAATTCCACATACATGGTCTCAGCTGAACTTTAAAACAAAGTAGCTTCTGTTTTATATCTATATAACACACCCATTGTGTAAGAGGAGTCCCTGTAATAAGCCAGCTAATTGTAATTCTTTTTCACAAACATGGAATCGCTCTGGAAGACTTAGCATAGTGGCGGTGGCGGCGAATGGGCTGATCAGAGAACGGTGAACTATTTTCTTCTCTCCCTGACCATTTGCCTAACATATTTTAAATCTGTTTTTCAGGGTATGTCTGCTCTGTACATTGTAAATCCAAACTGGCCCTTATCCTAGAATACAAGGCCAGTCATTTTTCTTGTCCTTCAGTGCTTAAAGCCCCGATTTTTTGCTGTTCAAACAAATCCACACAAATAAAGACTTCATTATTTCACACAGAGCTCTGGAGTTTTGGAGTCCAACCAAAAGCCACTTTTTCTCATGGGCCACCTTCAGCAATTTAACTGTTGAGAGGTACCTTAGTGGAAATCGCAGCATTTAAAATGGAATTTATTCAAGCATCAATCAGGAACTAAGGAATAAAAAAATAAGCCCTTTCAAACAACCTCGAGAATCCATGTTGGATGCCAAACAACCCAGTTTATGACTGGCTTAAACAGAATGGAGTGATTGCCTAGGACAGTGTTTCTCAACCTTGGCTACTTGAAGATGTCTGGACTTCAACTCCCAGAATTCGCTGGCTGGGGAATTCTGGGAGTTGAAGTCCAGACATCTTCAAGTGGCCAAGGTTGAGAAACGCTGGCCTAGGAACAGTCTGGGAACAAATAAGGCAAGAATTTTATTGAAGCTAGGCAGGATATTACTGTGGGTGGCTGTGGGTGTATACATATACATACACACACACACACACACACACACACACACACACATATAGATATACAGGTACAGGTACAGGTACATACACACATATACAGGTACATATACACACACACACACATATAAATATAACTATTTATGCATTCATTATATACCACACAAACACAACATAATTAATGCATAAATAGTTACCACTGCCTCCTTTCAGCAGAATTGTTTCACCTCCCAATTCATTCTAGGATTGTGGGATTTCCTGCTTGTCCCCATCCAGGTATTAAGCATGTCCAATCCTGTTTAACTGTTTGCGATCAGCGACGTTGGGTAGATGTTACTCCATTTAGATAGACAAGTATTAATACAGTACTTGCTATGTGCTCCTAAAATGCCTTCTTCAAAAGTTCATTGGATTTAATAGTAACTGCCTTCTAGTCTGGGATCACAGATTTTGAGTGTAAATTATACCATAGGTAATTAATTTCTGTAGAAAATCTGAAGGGTTAAATTTAAATCTACTATACTTTGACTCAGTATCTGCCAGCTGTTTTGGTTTTCATTCCCATAATGTCCTATCCAGCTTTGGTAAGGTTGATTAAGAACTACAACTATTTTGAGTTGAAATTATTAGGAGCCTGTGTGGTACTTGACAAAACTTTGGCAGCCAGGTGAGGCAAGCTGTAAAGTGACATGTTATCTATACATAAAAGAATACCTACAATCTGTAGGGTGAATTTTGCTATTGGGGCAAGATGTGCCTATCTTGCCCCAATATTTATTTAAACAAAATTAAAAAAAATAAGCAACTGCCACTCAGTTTTCCTTTATTTTGCTTTCCTCCATTTTTTCTATGCATATAGTAGTGTAATTGATTCATATTAATTTATAGTCATACTCAAAATAACCTCAAGCAGGGCTTGTTGTTTCAAGTTTTATTAAAAAAGAATAAAAATAAAAATCAATTTTCAACCTTATTTTTTATATGATTAAAAAAAAGGAATCTGAGATTGAAGGGGTAAAAGATGAAGTTGCACAATCTGATTATTGATTCATAAATAAACACCATTAAAACAAGTGGGATTTATTCCTTACTAAGTGTATACAGAATTGCTGTCTAAAACATTAATTTTAGTAGACATTATCTAAGGACTACAAATTGCATGGCAAATAACCTAAGGTTGGGACAAAGAGAAGCAGCTACGAATCCACCTGTGTGCCCTCAGAGTTTAAAACCAGCCACACTGGCATAAAGGATATTGGAGTGGGCTGGGCTCTATGTCTTCTGACATGTCCCAATCATCCCTATTGCTATGCTTTTGGCTATAAGTCAAAATACCAGCCTTCCACTGGTCTCCAATTGACTAAACCACCTAAAGATACAGCAATGAAGTGAGTGGGCCTATGGTCATTCTTTATGAACATCTTTCATTCCCTAGTCTGGTAATCTCTAGATACCTGCAAAAATGCTGGTCTGGAAACTAGAGCATGGACGTGTCTGGACACCTCAGAAAAGTTCGATTTTTGGCCCTGTAGTTTAATTCAAAGCAGTAGTGGTGGAAGGTACAATGGGACTGCTATAAAAGTCACACATCTCCCTTCACTTCAGTTCTAAGCTCTGTGTGTTGCTCTTCTGTATAGCAGCCTTATCAGACTCCCGAGCATTTCTTACAATTAAACTGCCAAGCAAAGGAACCTTGCTTTAACACTAAGTGTGGAACACTGGATCTTCCAGCTTCTCATTTGGATAAAAAGAAGAGGGCTGCTTTTGGAACAGCAAGCTCACGTACCAAGTAAATTACCTCTATTTTTCAGAAAGGCTGGAAATATAAGGAATGTTGTGGGTCCCATCCCCTAAGGAGATACATCCCATCACCAGAAGAAGGGCCTTCTCCATGGTGGCTCCCTCTCTCTGGAACAGCATCCCCCCAAAGATTAGACTGGCTCTAACACTCTTTCGGAAGGTCCTGAAGATGTGTTTCTGTCAGCTGGCCCGAGGAACCCAGAACAGGATGGAGCCCATTAAATAGCTAGTATGAACGTGTGTGCTGAAGTGCAGGGTTATTACTTTATTAGTTTTATTTCTTTTGTATGGTATTTTTATAACCTTGTAAGCCACCTTAAGTTGCCATGTGGGAGTTGCCATGTGGGAGTAGGCGGCAATCAATGAATGACCAAACTTTTACCAAGGGTTATGTGCTTTTTCTAGGCAACCTGAAGAATGGATGATAGCACCCAGGGTTGGAAAGGATGGCCAACCATTAGAATAAAATTGGGTAAGTCTGAAAACTGTTTACTTTAGTGATTGGTGGTATAGAATGGAATAAAAGCCTATTTCTGAAACATTTCTCAATTTTTATGTCCCATAAATATAACATAAGTAGAATTTCCTTTTCTTCTGGCTGTTTCCCCAGACTTCACATTATATTTTGTCTTTGGAAGTTGCTACTGTATCTACTGTACCTCCCTATTCCATTTCCTTTTAAATAATATAACAGTTGCTTCTACTCTATGCAAGGCTTCTATCAGTCTCGGAGATTAAAGAAACTTTTCCCCGCCTCCCACTCTTAAGAAAAGGACATTCTTCTCCATAGAAGTACATTCCTAGCTTCATGAGTTTGGCCCAATACATTTTTTGAAGCACCTGGATTTCCTCCTATAGTCATAGCTCAGATAACATGGTGCCTGCAATCAACAAAAATATCCTTAAAAGTAGGATTAATTCCTTCCTGTCAGGATACGCAATAAGATGCCATTGTATTTTCGATTTCTGAGCTTGTTTTCACATGAAAGGAAACACGGTTGAATTCACTATGGAGCAACAACCTGGCAATCTGCTCGCACTGCTTTGGAAACCTGCCAGGACACTGTTTCCTTTCTTATATGTTCCAAATTTTCCTATGCACCTTCTAGTGCCAATTGAACCGTGATAAAATAAACCATGACTTTCAGCTAGCATCCAAATTAAATGCTGTGCAGGAGAATTATTAGTGAAATCTTTGACTCTGGGTTAGAATATACAGTAATTTGGATCGGGACTATGGGACTGGGGAGAAAGGACCATCACTTTCTCCCTGAACAGGTTTCCCCCAATCAATTAAAAAAAACTCAATTCCTATGACATAAAACAAGACAATATCTCAGAACTACCCAAGCCCATGATGGCGAACTTATGGCACGCGTGCCACAGTTGGCACAGAAAGCCCTCTCTGTGGGCATGTGAGCCGTTGCCCCAGTTCAGCTGCAATGCACATGCGTGCACACCTCCCTCTGGCCAGCCGATTTTCGGGTCTCTGCCGTGCATGTGAAGGGGAAGCACAGGGGTGGGGTTCCCCCTGCCACAACCACTTTTGGTCCCAGGAGGCTGCCCAAAATGGGGTGCGGAGGGAGCACAGGGCAGGCGTGGGATTGTTGCGTATGCACTGTATTATGGGTGTGGGTGCACGCTGTCGCACGTTGTCACACGGACTTTCAGCATGCAACAACAAAAATGTTCACTGACCTAAACTATGCTGAAGAAAAATTAAAGAGCCACTTCAGCAGGTGAGTTCTTCAATTCTACCAATATCTTGAATTTACGATGCAGATGAGACAAATCTATGATTTGAAAAGTAAAATGCCTTTCACAGAGGCATCTTTGTAGTGGGATTGTTTTACCTAGTAATGTCTAGATCAGTGTTTCTCAACCTTGGCAACTTGAAGATGTCCGGACTTCAACTCCCAGAATTCCCCAGCCAGCGAATGCTGGCTGGGGAATTCTGGGAGTTGAAGTCCAGACATCTTCAAGTTGCCAAGGTTGAGAAACACTGGTCTAGATCACAAATTGGAGGCCTTTTGCTGAACTGAATCAGCCAAAGATCAATAGAGCAACCTTCTTTTTAACTATCACCTTTTAAACCATTTTTATAGATCCAAAATGATTTCTTGGTTACCAGCTATATACTTAAATGAGATAAAGTTATTTCCAAAGAATGAATATCTAGTATCCTAGATTAATGTCATAAAAGTGGGATTAAAAACTCTCCTCTATTCATTTGAAGATACTAATCTAGGATTTTTGAACCACTACATCTAAGCAATTTAAATCTCCCTTGTAACTAATCAGAGTTTGACCAGGAAGAGGCTGAGAATTGAAAGACAACCCCCCCCCCTGAGCACTAGGGGTTTTATTCTTTCATTTTTAATTACTCACATATGACAATTGGTGATGTTTAGCTATCTTAACATGCACAAAAGATCAGGGCTACCATTTCCTAGAAGCACTAGCCTGGTTAATGATGGGATCAAGGATTCATGCTTTCTACTAACATCCCTATTCACTCAATGTTCAATATTGAGGGTTTTTAAAAAAAAAACCCCACTATGTAAGTGAAATGCCTAACGCTTGGGAACAGGAGCCAGAAAGAAAAAGGATGTGAATATTTGAGCTCATTGTTCTCAAGGTCATGCAAAAGCCTTAACAAGTAGGCTTTTCTTCAAAATAGAGAGCCAAACTGATTTCTCATGCTGATGAGCCAAAGACCAAAGAGAAAGTCGCTGCTCTTTCTGATACTGCAAGGAAAATATTTTGAATCACTGCTGTACAGCTGTGCTGTTTTATTTTCATCTAATTAAAAAAAAACTTCCAGCAAATTCCAAAAAGAAAATGTTACTGGTAACACAAGCAACCATGACCTAGAGGAGAACATTAAATGCTTTCTGCTGGTACTAACTATACTGTGTAGAATGCTATCATCTGGCTGGGCTTGTCCCTCTATCAGAGATGTGCCATTGGGTTCCATGAGTGGCTTCAGTCATGACCCTTGAGAAAGGGCTGAGTGTAGTGACTGTCAACTGAGATACTTAATTGGGCTCCAGCAGAACTACTCCACAGATTAGCAAACCCCGTTTGCTAGGTTGAGCTCTAATGATCACTTGGGACTGTTGCTTTTACAGCAATAGCAATAGCACTTAGACTTATATACCGCTTCACAATGCTTTTACAATGCCTCTCTAAGCGGTTTACAGAGTCAGCATATTGCCCCCAACAATCTAGGTCCTCATTTTACCCACCTCGGAAGGATGGAAAGCTGAGTCAACCTTTCAGCCTGGTGAGATTTGAACTGCCAAACTGCAGCTAGCAGTCAGCTGAAGTAGCCTGCAGTACTGCAATCTAACCACTGTGCCACCTCGGCTCTATACAGCCTCCCTGCTCCATAGCAACCTCCCTGCCTACCTCTGTTGGTCCTCAAGTGTTCGTGGGTTGCCATTCACTGAAGGGAGGCTGGTCACTTGGTCCACTCCATTCAACTGTCTGCCCCAGGCAACTAATCGATTCATGTGGCTTCCAAATAGAATTTGGGTTTGTTCCTAATGGTCTGCTGCATGGTCCATCTGAAGTCCTGTGGCTGCCTGGAATTGCAGGGTGACCAGGGGTTTGGATTAGGTCCCATTATGTGACATGACCTTTTATGGGGTTCCTGCAACTCCACTTAGTTTACAGAAGACTTGAGTGGGATGAAATGGGTTAAGAGATGTCCGGAACATTGCTGGAGGGCAACATAGAGCAAATATGACTCAACATGGGCTAGAGCCATTATTAGGGCCTACCTCCTGGCTGTAAGGCAGTGAAATATCAATATTTCTCTGCCCTTATCACATGTAGTTTGCAGTTTCAACTACAAGGTTACTTTGAAGAATATGTTCAGCAAATGCCATATAAAGTTGCTCAAATTCATGATAGATTGGACTCTGGCCTTGGAGCAGATCCCGTAGAAGTTATTGGAGATTGATCTGGCTTGATATCTGGGAGGAGTTTGATCTTGTTGCTCCTGAGAAAGAAGACAGGGTTCTTGCAACTGTTAGTATGGCCACCTTTGTTTTAGACCCATGTCCCTCATGATTTGGGGTCGAATCTTGGTGGTGGTAAATTTCTCTTTGAGAAAAAGGGTAGTTCTGCTGGCTCTTAAGGATACAATGTCTGGCTTTCCTCATGAGGCCATTCTGGATCCAACTATTCTGAACAAGTTTGTCTTTTTAGGGAAGGTTGTCGAGAAGGTAGTTGCACGGTTGTTCCAAGGAACTCTGGATGATCTGAACTCTTTCAGTCAGGATTCAGATCCAGTTATAAGATTGATATGGCATTAATCACACTTGTAGATGACCTAGAGTAGGTCCACCCAACCCTACCAAGACTAAGTAGTTTTGGGTTTTACGGTGCCACAGTTCTGAGGACTTTCAATCTCCTCTTTTGGATGGAATTGCACTATCCCAAATGAAACCTGTGCACTCTTTGGGGTCCTCCTGAATTCATAATTCCTTGAAGAACCAGTGACAGTTATGGCTATGAAGTCCTTTACCCAGCTTTGTGTTGTTCAACAATTGTACCTGTTCCTGTACCAAGAGGCTCTACTCACAGTTTACCGAGATACCCTGATGATTTTCTGATTAGACTGTTGCTATGCTCTCTGCATGGTGCTGCTCTTGAAGAGCACCTGGAAGCTTCAGCTGATGCAAAAGGTAGTGGAACATGTAACATCATTGGTTTGGTACATGTAACATCTCTGGTCTGCAAACTTTATTGATTGCCAGTTTGCTTCTGGGTTCAATTCAAGGTGCTGGTAATGACCTATAAACTCTGGGGACAGTCTCTCCCCAATTGTATCTACTGATTTTATGAGCCTTAGTGGGAAAGATATGGTCCCATCTGTTACGGAGTGTCATTTGGTGGGTCCTGAGAAAAGGGGGGGGTTGTGCCCATCTTCTGTAACATCATTGCCCTGGAGATCAGATTTGCTGGCTTTCCATAGGCCCTAAAAACTGACTTTATTGCTGAATCTGGGGCTCATTTGGTATGGTGGAGCCCATACCTTACTAGGCTGATTGTTTCCTTGGTCTTATCTTACATTTAGTAGTAGCCAATAACCTGGTATTTATTTATAAGGGGGAAATGTCTGGACCAAATGTAGTTTCTAATGTTGGATTTTGCCCTTTACCAGAGGAAGCCCCCTTGTGGAGTACTGTGAAGACATTACCATGGCAACTCAACTGCCCTGCACAGTAGAAGTTCATTTTATGGCAGTACAGTAGAATGCATATTAAGGCACAATAGGCTGTATCTTAATGGAATGCACACCCCGATGGGTGTTGGGGTTGTCTTACCCCCACATTATTTTTCCCCAGAGAGTAAGTCATCTGTGTACCAAGTTTGGTTGAAATTGCTCAAGGCATTCTAGAGTTATGCTGGAACACACACACACACAAATAAATTATTTATCTTGTTTTTTCTTCTGTATTAGCTGCCTGTTTAATATGGGCAGCAATATAATCTGAATGAATAAACAAAACAAATTTTACCCAGATTCATGCATTTGAATTCTGTGCTTGGGATTATGTAAACCAAGTATACAGTAAATGAATTATCATTGCTATGGTCAATCATATGAGTAGCAAAAATGTATTTTAAACTTTACCAAATTCACATTAACAGTGGTTTTACCTGAATGCAGATCCATCATTTTAACTAGGTAGAATGTTGGCTATACTTCACCCTGGATGGTGCCATTCCATTTTTTCCCCTCTGAAGAGAACTCCATTTGTGCCTAATCCCTTGTCTAGCCTGCAGATTCTTGGCAGCACAGAAAATCTTGTATGGCTATTTGGATTCTTGTACGGTTGTTTAAGTATTTAGTGCTAGTGCTTAATGAAACCAGAAGTTGTGTCATTGCTTCTAAGTGTGGTTCACAGAGGATCCAAGCAACTGGATAATCAACAATATATCAGTGCATTGTAATGAGTGCATATTGTGCTTTCATGTCTCTCATTTTATACCGTGCTTGGCATTCTGGCTGGACAATTCTCAGAGTACAAGTCATACATCTTAAAGCTGTTGAGGCTGAGATATGCTGTTTAGGATAGCAATAGTACTTAGACCAGTGGTAGTCAACCTGGTCCCTACCGCCCACTAGTAGGCGTTCCAGCTTTCATGGTGGGCGGTAGGGGTTTGCTGTAACTCTGCTTTATAAATTTTATAAAGTAAAGTTACTTCCCTACTTTATAAATCACTATTACTGTGGAACCGGTGGGCGGTTAGAAAGTTTTACTAGTAACAGAGATACAAAAGTGGGCAGTAGGTATAAAAAGGTTGACTACCCCTGACTTAGACTTATATACCTCTTCACAATGCTTTACAGCCCTCTCTAAGCAGTTTACAGAGTCAGCATATTGCCCCAACAATTTGGAAGTAAGCATATTCTTTTAAAGAAATGCCAATTATTGTTCACCATTAAAGAAACAGCACTATTCCAGTTGCTTTAGTCTGGCTTAACTCAATGTACAAGACTTGTATCATTAACTAGCTTGTACTATAATTTAGCAGGATATACAAACGATATAAGGCAGACAGGTGAAACAAGATCCCACTTCAACTTGAAAGAGCTGGATTTCCTGAGCTAGCTTCAAAAGACTTCATGTGTTCTCCAGGAACGAGCCTTGCTCTATGTTCTAAGCACATGAGACTGATGGAAGGAGTGCATTGTTAAGAAAGCCTAGGTTTATTTATAAATAAATTTAATTTCTACCATTAAGAACTATCATATTCAGCTTTTTATGAACCTAGTTTACTCCTTAGGTAGCAAAAATAAGTCTTGCAATCCACATGAAAAAGTCTTGTATAGTCATAGGCACCTTACTAATTATTTTTCACATTCTTCTTAAAGTACTATAATGATCTTGTTAACTTAATGCAGTTGGCAAGATCCAAAAAAGGTGCAAAGATTGTGAGGAAATCTATAACCAATCCATCCTGAGGTGTTTGTACTTAAATCCCAAATCAAGAAAGTAAACTATTTGAATTGCAAGAAAACAGGAATCCTAGAACCCTAAGATTAGAATGAATGCAAAATAAAACCACCTTTAACCTGGTTTATCAGGTGGAAAAAGACCTGTACTTGCCACTGTCTGTTCATCTGTCAAGTACAGGTAGTCCTCGACTTACGGCCATTCGCCTAGTGATCGTTCAAAGTTACAACAGTACTGAAAAAAGTTACTGATGACCATTTTTCACACTTATGACCACTGAAGCATCCTCATGATCATGTGGTCAAAATTCAGATGCTTGGCAACTGATTCATATTTATGACAGTTGTAATGTCCCGGGGTCACCTTTTGCAACCTTATGACAGGCAAAGTCAATGGGGAAGCCAGATCCACTTAACAATCAATTTAGCAAAAAGAAACAGGAAGTTATCCTGTTGCAAAAGAGACTTATGGTGCCTTAAAATCAACAGAACCTTAAAAATTAACATTTTTATTATCACATAAGGTTTGTTTATCACAAGTTATGACAGGAGATACAGAACGCTGATCATGAAAAGTAACAAAAGTTGTATAATGTTCAAAATACAGTGTATAATTAGCCAATTATCTCACTTGCCTCAAAATACTGTCAAAAAGCTTTTAGAAACAAGCTGTTACTCATGATCAAAGCCCAAAGTGTTTGTAGTTTGTGGCACAGGAACAAATTCCTTAAGTTAAGCTTATATTGGTTACATGAACTCTTTCAATGTAGCTTCCTTGCACTTACTTTCATCCAGGATATTTTTTGAAACTTTCCAAGTTTTCTATCCTATCCTGGAATTGTTCACTATTCTTCCATCCAAGAACTGATCAAGTCAAACCCTTCTCAGCTGCTTTCAAGATCTGCCAAGCTTTACCAAGTGCTACCACCTAGGAAGACAATTACTGGAGGCACAATAGAGGTTTAAAAATAAATTATGAATGTGATGCAGACAAGCAGAAAAAGTTTTCTTTCTCTCTTCGGATACTAAGATTGGAAACAATAAATGTCATTAGGTTAACATGGCTCTTTGAAACACTGGTAAATGTTATGAACAATAGACTGTCAACCACTGTTACAAACAATAAAGAAACCTTACTGTGTGTAAAGAATTAGCATATATTTGAATACTATCAGGAAGCAAGCAAGTTGGGAAGGTCAACATCAATATATCCGGTTTTATAAGTTTCCAAGAAACATTTGGCTAAGCAACAGAAGGCTGCTTAATCATGCTATGCATTTGGAGTCAAAAGGGAATTGTTATGTTTGCAAAAATGTATCTCTAGAAGGTTCCAAAGTTGGTCATTTTTTAAACTAAGTAAACAAATATTCAAAAGTCCTCAAGAAGGTTTTTGCCCAGGAGGCTTGCCCGGCACAAATCTTGGCTGGAAGAATGCTTCCAAGGCACTGTGGCAAAATGTAGACCAAGTTTGATATAGGAACAAGCATTTGATATATTTTGCTGCATAACAAAATGCCAGTTCACACAAGATGGCCAAGGTCCAACCACCACTATATAGCTGCCTCTAAAGAAGTATGTGTATGCTGAAGTTATACATATGAATTTAAATGATTACTTTATTTCACAAGCTGCATAAGGTAAAGGTTCCCCTTGCACATATGTGCTGATCATTCCTGACTCTAGGAGGCGGTGCTCATCTCCGTTTCAAAGCCGAAGAGCCAGCGCTGTCTGAAGGCATCTCCGTGGTCATGTGACCAGCATGACTAAATGCCAAAGGCGCACAGAACGCTGTTACCTTCCTACCAAAGTGGTCCCTATTTTTCTACGTGCATTTTTCGAACTACTAGATTGACAGAAACTGGGACAAGTAACAGGAGCTCACTCCGTTACACAGCACTAGGGATTTGAACCACCAAACTGCCAACTTTCTGATCGACAAGCTCAGCGTCTTAGCCACTGAGCCACCACATCCCTCACAAGCTGCATAGTGAATACAGGCACGAACATTACCAGCTACTACACTGCTTTATTTAAAATGGTCTCTTCAGTGTGCTAGTCAGATGCAAGAATGAAGCTGGATGAACATCAGGATCAAGAATGACACCTTTTCTTCTACCAAACTCGTCTGTTTGCAATTTGGTTTGCAGCCTGATACACTTGTGCTGCTAATGAGAACTTCAGCCTTGTCCAATACTAATGGCTATTGATTTACAAACATTCTACATTATCTTTGCTATTGCTGGAGCAACTTAATGGTTTCTTCGTCTGTTTAATAGTCTTATCAGCCCCAGTGCCATGACAAATTTTGTGTGAACATACCACACATTCGTTTCCCACATATATCGGTTAAAACGTTCCACAGATTGCCTGGCATAGTAAGACAAATGATGTCAGAGTTCTGTATTACAACCCACTGGTTCTCATTTTACATGTATTCAGCACAAAAGTATAAAATGAGCTTCTATAAGGATGCAGCTTGGTTTTCCTCCCAAACCACTGACAATGCACTGGTTGTTTTTACTCAAGCAATTCAAAAGCACACCTGAGATTCAGCCTAGCTTCCCAGAGGCCAACATAATCTATAATCATCATCACCAGTCTTTCCACCTCTCCAGCTCCTGACACTGATGACGACATTGGTGTGGGTCGAAATCAACCTGCTACCCTTTAAAATCTCTTTTCTTCCCAGCGCAGTATTATTCCAGAGCATAATGGGAAAGCAAAATGGTTGTTTTGAGACGAAGAAACTTTCATAGAAGGCAGCCACAAGATTTTGAAGACACTGAAACTTTAGTAGCTGTCCAAGGAAACCATGTACTTTGGGATTTCAAAACCTCTATTCAGGAGCAAAATATGATATAACCACAATGTCTGCCGCATTCTGACTCCATCAGAAATAGTTCATGTTTCTAACGTCCTTATCCATCTTCAAGACACGTAAGATATATTATTGAGGCATGAAAAAGGATAGGTGTCGGGATCTCCCTCCATCTCACAAACACCTTTAGTTCAAATAGAATCATTCCTCATTTGCCAAATTTACTCTTTTTAATTTAAAGTGGGGGGGGGGCATTATCTGACTTTGCACATGTATATTGTGTGGGTATGTCTGTATACACGAAAACCTGAATGACCTTATGCAGCTGGTATACAAGTCAAAATCACAATTAGATCTGTTTGTGTACAGAGTTACAACAGTGCCAAAACCTATCCTTTGGCTTCTTGAGCTATTTTCTTTCTCTGTGAAACAGATAACAGTAGCATCTGTTTATCTCATTTGTGAAGCATTTTATCATTCCTGTAGGTTTGTTTCTAGCCTAGAATGCTGAAGGTCAAAGTTTTGTATTTTGCACACCTCTCAATTACTTTGCAGCTGTCCTAACTCCCTAATTCTTGATGTGAAATGGTCTCCTGGCAGGAATTATCACATAAGATATAAACCATGAGAAAGCAGAGGAGAGGCTGGTGAAAAAAAATGGCTGAACAATGAAGATGATGCATGTACGAATGGACACAAACTTCACAAAAATCTTCTATCCTACCCATCCCGAAATATGGATAGTCTTCAACTTATGATCAGAATTGAGCTCAAAATTTATATTGCTAAATGAAATTTGTTAAGTGAGTTTTGTCTCATTTTACAACTTTTCTTGCCACATTTGTTAAGGGAATCACTGCAGTTGTTAAATTAGTTATATGTTTGTTCAGTGCATCTGGCTTCCCTATTGACTTTGCTTTCCAGAAAGTTGGAAAAAGAGGATCATGTCACCCCGGGACACCGACACCATCATAAATGTGAGTTAAGCATCCAGATATAAATCATGTGACCATGGGGATGCTACAACAGTCATAAGTATGAAAAATGGTTATACGTCACTTTTTTCAGTGCTGTTGTAATTTTGAACGTTCGCTAAGTGAACTGTTGTAAATCGAGGACTATATACATTACGACTTTCTTCTCTGAACATCTAATTGAAGAATAGTTGAAAAAATGCAGAAGAAATGTTCAGCCCAGCACTAACCAAAGGCTTCCTGTGCCTCATTGAATTTTGCTTCAAAGAACATTGCTTCGATTACTCTGAAAAACACCACATCATCATAGATTATAATCAATCAATCAATCAGAATAGAGCTGGAAGGGACCTTAGAGGTCTTCTAGTCCAGCCCCCTGCTCAAGCAGCAGATCCTATACCATTTTAGACAAGTGACTGTCCAGTCTCTTTTTAAAAACCTCCTGTGATGAAGCATCCAAAACTTGCCCAGTTCACTTCCCAGTGCAGGAGTTTTCTGCTATAACATCTCCAGCTGACCACCATCCAACCTTTCTTTAGACATTTCCAGCAAAGGAAATTCTACAACCTCCCAAGCAATCTCTTTAACAGTTGAACAGTTCTTCCCATGTCTAATCAAAATTTATTTAATTTAAATCTTTTGTTTCTTGTCTGAACTACTGAAACAATCTTGAACAAGTCCACCTTATATCTCTATCTCTATCTCTATCTCTATCTCTATCTCTATCTCTAATCTATCTATCTATCTATCTATCTATCTATCTATCTATCTATCTATCTTATTTTGTTCTGTCATCTAAGATGCACATTTAGAAATTAGAAGACAACTACATAAGAAGGGAAGAAACGCCACCCTCCCTTCTGCATATTCTTTTGTACATTCTTTTATAAGATCTACGCACGCTGCACAAAATTTTTAAATGGTATGGTGAGTGCATGAGACTGTATGTATGAACTGGATGATCCCACTTTTATTACCCTATGATTGTTGTATTTTATGTGTTTTAATTATTTCGTGGGGACTGCTTGAGTGTATAAATGAGTGTGCTTGATTCGGAGGACCTGCCGGGAGTTGCGGGGGCCACGGGGGTGGTTGAGGGGACCAGAGACACGGGAGAGGGTCGGGGTATTGCGGTCGTAACAGGGAGGGGCAGATACGGCGGGGACTTTAGGGCAGGCCATTACCGGGGAAGGAGGGTTCGCTACATTACAGAGATCCCTCCTTCCGGCCCTAGGAGTCCCACTCCAAGACCAGATGGCGCAAGTGGTCAGGACCCTGGTCTCAGGCTGTTGTCGCTAAATGCCAGGTCTGTTGTACATAAAGCACCTCTCGTCCGGGACTTAATTTTAGACGAGAGGGCAGACCTGGCATGTATTACTGAAACCTGGCTGGGCCCAGAGGGAGGAGTCCCCTTGTAGAACTGTGCCCAGAAGGATTTCAGGCGCTGCATCAGCCGAGAGCCCAGGGAAGGGGTGGGGGTGTGGCCGTTATTATCCGGGAGTCGTTAGTTCCTCGTAGGGTCCCTGCTCCGGAGATTGTCGGGTGTGAGTCTTTGCTGTTAAAGTTGGACCTCAAGGGTCAAGTGGGTCTGCTGCTAACGTACCTGCCTCCCAACAGCGTTGCAGCAGCCCTCCCCTCGCTCCTCGAGTCGGTAGCCGAGCTGGCAATTGAGTTCCCTAGGTTGATGGTCCTGGGGGACTTTAATTTGCCGTCGCTCGGTGAAAACTCGGATGGGGCGCAGGAGTTCATGGCTTCCATGACAGCCATGGGCTTGACTCAAGTAATTCGAGGCCCAACCCATTCAGCGGGACACATGCTTGACCTCGTATTTCTCTCGGAGCAGTGGATGTGTGATCTTGGTCTGAGGGGGAGTGACATCATACCCCTGTCGTGGTCAGACCATTGCCTACTGAGGCTCGACTTCCGGAGGCCAAACCCCCACTGTAGGGAGGAGGAACCGACCAGGTGGTTCCGCCCCAGGCGTCTTATGGAGCCAGTAAGGTTCCAGACGGAGCTTGGGGTTATTCCTGACACTTTCGCCCACAGTCCGGTAGAGACTCTGGCTGCTGCGTGGCACTTGGCAGCGTCAGAGGCCCTCGACCGGATTGCGCCACTGCGGCTCCTCCGAGGCGGCGGATCCCGGAGACCTCCTTGGTTCACCGAGGAGCTCCGGGAGATGAAGCGCCGGAGGAGATGCCTAGAGCACCGTTGGAGGTCCGATAAGTCCGCATCGAACCGAGCAATGGTTACCACCTGCACCAGGGAATATACTAGGGCACTTAGGGCAGCTAAAAGATCACACATAGCCTCCCTGGTTGCATCCGCTGAGTCCCGTCCAGCCGCCCTGTTTAGGATAACCCGCTCCCTACTGAACAAAAGGGAGACGGGGGAACCCTTGCAGGGCAGAGCTGAAGAATATGCCCAATTCTTAGCGGACAAAATTGCTCGGTTTCGGACGGACTTGGACTCCACACCTGCAGTTCCAGCCGAGGCACAGGGGGATCAAGTAGAACAGCTCTGGGTTGAGTTTCAGGAGGTTACCCCCGGGGATGTGGACAAGGCCATGAGAGCTGTAAGTTCCTCCACCTGTGCTCTGGATCCGTGTCCCTCATGGCTGGTTTCTAACTGCAGTGAGGTGACACGAGGCTGGATCCAGGCGGTTGTAACCGCCTCCCTTCGGGAGGGGAACTTCCCCGCCGCACTGAAAGCGGCGGTGGTGAGACCCCTCCTGAAGAAACCATCCTTGGATCCAGCTGTCCTTAACAACTACCGCCCGGTCTCCAACCTCCCCTTTCTGGGGAAGGTTGTTGAGAAGGTGGTGGCCTTCCAGCTCCAACGGTCCTTGGAGGAAGCAGACTATCTAGACCCCTTCCAGTCAGGCTTCAGACCCGGTTACAGCACAGAAACCACTTTGGTCGCATTGATGGATGATCTTTGGAGAGCCAGAGATGAAGGACATCCCTCCATCCTGGTCCTCCTTGACCTCTCAGCGGCTTTCGATACCATCGACCATGGTATCCTTCTGCGACGACTGCGGGAGGTGGGAGTGGGAGGCACCGTGTTACGGTGGTTCTCCTCCTACCTCTCGGACAGGTCGCAGTCGGTGTTAGTGGGAGGGCAGAGATCGTCCCCAAGGCCCCTAAAATATGGGGTGCCGCAGGGTTCGGTCTTATCCCCCCTACTATTTAACATCTACATGAAACCGCTGGGAGAGATCATCCGCAGGCACGGGATCAGATACCATCAATATGCGGACGATACTCAATTGTATCTGTCCGCCCCGTGCCAAATCAATGAAGCGGTTGACGTGATGGACCGGGGGCTTGAAGCCGTCATGGACTGGATGAGGATTAACAAGCTTGTGCTCAACCCAGAAAAGACCGAGTGGCTGTTGTGTTTTCCTCCCAAAGATTTGGCCAATGATCCAACACTCAGGCTGGGGGGTCAAATTTTACACCCCTCAGAGAGGGTCCGCAACTTGGGAGTCCTCCTGGATCCACAGCTGTCATTCGACCATCATATAGCGGCTGTGACCAGGGGGGCATTCGCCCAGGTACGCCTGGTGCGCCAGTTGCGACCCTACCTGAATCGGGAGGCCCTCACAACAGTCACTCGGGCCCTTGTGACCTCTAGGCTGGAATACTGCAACGTGCTCTACATGGGGCTGCCCTTGAGGAGCATCCGGCGACTTCAGCTAGTGCAGAACGCAGCCGCGCGAGTGATTGCGGGTGCACCCCGATTCACCCGCATTACACCTATCCTCCGCGAGCTGCGCTGGCTACCTGTCGATCTCCGGATGCGCTTCAAGGTGCTATTGATCACCCATAAAGCCCTACATGGCAGTGGATCTGGATACTTGAGAGACCGCCTTCTGCCAATTACCTCCCTACGACCTATAAGATCCCATAGATTAGGCCTCCTCCGCATTCCATCGGCCAGCCAGTGTCGGCTGGCAACCACAAGGAGGAGGGCCTTCTCAGCAGTGGCCCCGACCCTTTGGAACGAGCTCCCCGTAGAGATTCGTACCCTCTCCACCGTCCAAGCCTTCCGCACAGCCTTGAAGAACTGGCTCGCCCGTCAGGCCTGGGGATAAGGATTCCTACCCCGCCCGAATGTTGTATGCATGTTGTTCATTATTTTATTATGTGTCGTTGTCTCAATGTTGTATTTCCCCCTTCCCTGGTTTTCTGTGAGCCGCCCTGAGTCCCCTCAGGGAAAAGGGCGGCCTACAAATGCAAATAAAACCATAAAACCAAAAAAAACCAAGACAATATAACACTGAGTACATCTGAATGAAGCCTTGCTGCAACTTGAGTAATGAAGACAACTGCATTAGTCTGTGTTTGATAAACATTCTTCCACTGTTCACATTCATTAACTGAAGCCATTTTTAAAAATAAGAACCTTCTTTCCATAGCCGCTATTTTATAAGAGAACCAATGGCACGACCTCAAAAATCCAATTCAGTGAATTTTTGAGATATATTCCACATTTTACAAATGTATCCACTGACTTGGAAAACACTGTTTACCTCTCATGACATAAATTCATATTCAGCAACATAAACACTAAAGAATTTAAATAAAATATATGCAGATTAAATTAAAAGTTTCTCAATTACTTTAAAAAGCAATTAATTATAATTTAATTTTGACCCCAAATTGATAAACTTTTAAAGTAAGCCGTATTCTACAAGAAAGGGTTGGGTTTCTATAACTATCAAGAGTTACCCCACTTTATCAATAGCCGAATGCATATTGGAAGACATTTGTTCTGCCATTTTCTTTCCACAGAGCGCAGAGTTTATTTTAGTCCCTTGCTCCAGTTTCATTTAAAAATGGTCATCTGGATGGTTTTGCTGGGGGAAAAAAGGGTTCTCGGGGTTAAGCAGCACTCTGCCCCATTATTATTTTTCAACATTAAAAACAGTTTTTAATTCCTAGAGCTAGATTAAACCATCCGCTAAGGCAGTGCTTCCCAAACTTGGCAACTTTAAGACTTGTGGACTTCTGGGAGTTGAAGTCCACAAGTCTTAAAAGTTGCCAAGTTTGGGAACCACTGCACTAAGGCATGTTGGGACCCCCATTTTTCTGTCCTTCTTAGAAAAAAGAATAATCTGCTTTGGTCTTTAGATCAAAGTATAACTTTTATCCTGGAAACAATGGATGAGCCACTATTGTTCTCTAAGAACTACCAAGATTGTTATTCTGGATACTATAAAAAAGGTGTTAGAATGCACATTCTTTTGAAAGCCTGTCAGGATGGTAAACTTAACCTTGGCTTGAGAACAATCCTGCTTTTCTTCATAACTTCAACTTTTACATTCATTGCTTTTCTAAACAAAACTCTCCATCTGCACAAATAAGTCCAGATGCAGCAGCAGATGGGGAGAAATCTATAGGTTGCAAACGTCTATTTTAGAAAAATGGCCTAAGAGTAAAAAGCATCAGATTTTGCCAGGTAAGTAAAATATTACTACGCAAAGTAGCATATGGGGTTGATTGCAACAGAAATAGTCCATTGAGTGAAATGCCATTTGAATCATGCAGGCTTTCAACCTCCATGTCTTCTGAGAAACACAAGATATGATGGGAATATATGGAGGAGTTCAGATAAGACATCTGGTTTTCGTAGTTTACTCCCCTACCTACCTATTGTGTTTTCTTAACTCCCATCTCTTCTCTCCATATCCCAAAGGAAGGGATAAGCATATAGCAGCAATTTCAAATGACAAAATACAGAAGGCAGCCACAACTGGTGGTCCATCATTCCTGATGCAGGACGTGAAATAACTGTCTTAAATCACAAGAAGACAGATCTACTGGAATGTTATAAAAAAATTCTTAACAATAAAAGATATTTCAACAGTAAATCAATCCCAAATGAATGGCGGGAGCTTCCTTTTGCTAGAAGGATTCAGGCAGAGGCATCTACAGAGGGAGAAAAGTAGCATCAGCCCTTTTGTACGTGCATTGTGGCCCTGTACACACATACAAAAGAGATGGAGCTTGCACTGCCATAGCAATATGGCTTTGTCATCTTCCTGATCCTGCAGATGCCTCTGTTTGTACCATGTTTTGGTGATGCTTAACTGGAATTCATACACTGAGTTTTAAGTTTCTGGGTGTTATCATAAAAGAGGACTTGGGGCGCTCACATTGCAGCATTGGTCAAAAGGGCCCAGCAACGATTATACTAACTAAGACTTCTCAGGGAACAACAACTGAATGAAAAACTGCTGGTGACTTTCTATCGCTGCACCATAGAGAGTATTTTAACTTGCTGCATCTGTGTATGGTTTGCCAATTGCACAGGGGCAGATAGGACAACACTCCAGAGGGTTAACGTCATGGCCCAAAAGATCATTGGTTGCCCTCTCCCCTCCTTGGAAGAGCTTTATAGCTCCCGCTGCCTTAAGAAAGTTCAAAACATCCTTAAAGATCCATCTCATCCTGGCACCTTTTTTTTTTGAACTATTACCATCTGGCATGATAATAAAAACAAGGACAAATAGGCTGAAAAACAGCTTCTATCCCAGGGCAGCAACCATATTGGTATAATATGGTATAATCAGGTTTTCAATTTCAATTATATAGAAAGCAAAGGATGTATGTTTGTGTTTTTATTTTTATAATTATAATGTACACTGAAGATGGCATTTAATTTCATTGTACCATGTGCAATGACAATAAACTAAACTAAACTAAACTGAGGAGGAGGTTGGACACGGTAGTCTAAAAGAACTTTTCCAACTGTATGATTCTAAGCATTTCCAGATTGCCACAATATTATATCCACACCCATTGCATCAAAGGCATTTGGAGATGACCCACAAACGATCTTTCAATCACAGGCTGTTAAGAAGCAAAACCAGTCTCTTGCATGAGCTGCTGCAGACCTCACAGCAAGCAAATTTCCTTCATAGCAAAGGAAAATTAAATTGCTTTATCCCATCTCCATCCTAATTTCGTGCCATTTTCTAGTCTAGTCATATGCACAAAAAAACAAACAAACCAATGGTTCCAATGAAACCTTCTTTTCCCCCTTGAATAACCTAAGGAAATGTGAGGAGGCAGGAGTTTCTGTAAAAGGGGAAACCAGCCATCTAATGTCTCCATTAAGCTGAAGTGTGTTTTTCAAAAGAAGTCCAGTTTTACTAAAGTAGTTACAAATTATCAAGGTCAGCCTTGGACAAAGCTGACATCCTTACAAGATCTGAAGCTGCTTTTGTATCAATGCAGAGTTCTCAGGTGGTAGAGTTGCAATACAATGAGCATTTTACTAGATTTGGACATGTCACAGACCCACCCATGAAGAGACACCTCTTATGAAGCTCAGTATGGGATCTTGTCCTGGAGAAAATCTGTGTGGTCCTAAAAGTTGCTCTCCCCACTTATAGCCAATAATTAATCAATGCCATCTTTGGGAAACTTACTATTACTTTAATTATATTTCCAAAGAGCACTTCTGGGAATAAAATAAGGACTTTCTGACTTTCTCAGTGAAAAATATTTCTGCATCATAATAAAACAAATGAAAAGCAGCAAAATGTTTGTGCAAATAAGGACCATTTAAGTAATAGTAGCTTGGTATTAATTTCCTGCTGCTGGCTCTCTTTTTGCAAAGTAATATATAGCAACTGTGCTTTGTATGAGTTTTCATCATGACTTCTAACTCTTGTGCGATTCTCATATAACCTTTTATCATTATTTCAAACACCTTTGCTATGCTCCATAGATTCCCTTGAGAATCAAGCAATCCCAGCTTAAATGTAGTTTAAATGTAGTTCTCTATGGTTCTTCGAATCCATATGCGACAGCATAAATTGCCCATGTGGTTACCCTCAGAAATGGTGACAAAAATCACTCTACAGAGCTGTTACTTCTGGACACTATTATTCCATGTGGAGCTTCAAACAACTATTGAACCACATAGCTGAGCTTCTGATTGAGGCAACATGTGACAGGCACTATCAATTATCAGGAACAGTTTGTTTATTTTTGGAGATTCTCCACATCAAACCAAGCAAGTTGCTACAGAGTTCTTCATTGTTCGCATTTGGTCACCATCCCCCAGAAAAATATATTGCCGCTGCGGTAACTGCAGTTTACTTTACTCATATTTAATGGGCTCCAACTCTGCTTATTAAACTGAACAAATACAGCAAATGTGGTTCAGTCTGCAATGATTCTGAAAGACTCAAATAGTTATGAGTTGATGAGGAAGACTTATATAGTGTGAGGCCAATAATGTGCTTTCCGGGAACCTATTAAAAGCCTTGGTAGCCAGAGCCTACCTTTTAGCAGTTAAAAGGACAGGACACAATTTCTTTTTTACTGTCAGGTCTAAAGTAAAGCAACTACCCAAAACAAAGTTTCAAGATAAAATGAAAACATTGGAAAGAGTTTGGGCTGTCACAGACAATTGTAAATGTAAGCTTTCCATTTGAAGGTCATTCAGCGCCATCTATGGGCCAGCCATAACCATTTAATTCAATATTTTCAGTATTTGTATACCTTGGAAAAGAAAGAATAGTAAAGGAAAAAAACAGCAGGGGGTTTTCAAATCAAAACTTTCTAGAATTTTATAATATTTTAAAGTTCATTTTTGTTACAACACAAATGGCGGTGCACAAATGGGATACTGTATATTCAGACCTCTGGAAAATATTACGTGATTTTTGGAGCTATTTATTTTTGTTGCAAAAAACTAATAAGTCTACTCTTTGGAAACATTGTAAAAATACGAGCAGTATTGGATGAAAATATTTCATAGCTTTAAAAAAGGTATTTGGTTGACAACAATTTATGGTTTTAAAGCAGAAGTTAATTTTATGTATTCAAATTCTTACGATTTTGCATGTTATAAAATTATATCATACACCAGCCTGTTATAGGAGGGCAAAGACTAAAGAGCCTTTTCCTCCTGGGAAAAATGGAAGGCCGTGTTCTTGCAATTGTCCTGCACTGCAATGTTACAAATTTTGTTTCACTTTTGAGGCTACAGCAAGAGAAATGCTATGGACATAGTATATTTAGACTTCATAAGATATTTGACAAAGTAGACCACAACCTACTTCTTGGTAAGCTAGAATAATGTGGGATAAACAGCATCACCAGATGAATTTGTAACTGGCTGACAAACCATAGTCAATGAGTAGTCCTTAAGGGTACTATATCTACATGGAGGGAAGTAAACAGTGGGGTACCACAAGGTTCCATCTGAGGCCTAGCACTTTTCAGTATCTTCATAAATGAATTAGATGAGGGAATAGAAGAGGAACTCAACAAATTTGCAAATGATGTTAAGCTGGCAAGAATAGCCAATACCCCGGAAGAATATGATCTTGACAGACTTGGGCCCTATACAACAACATAAAATTTAACGTGGAGAAAGGCAAGGTTTTACAGCTACGCAGGAAAGCCAACTGTGTAAGTACAGATTAGGCAGTGGTGGGTTTCAAAAAATTTTGGAACCTCTTCTGTAGGTGTGGCCTGCTTTCCAGGTCCACTGGTGGAACCTCTTCTAACCGGTTCGGTAGATTTGACGAACCGGTTCTACCGAATAGGTGCGAACTGGTAGGAACCCACCTCTGAGATTAGGCAAAACCTGGTTCAAAACAGTGAGAGGGACCTTGGAGTCCTAGTGGACGATCACTTAAACATGAGCTAAAAACATTTTGGCAACAACCAAAAAAGCTAATATAATCCTTGGTTGTATAAACAGAAGCACAAAATCAAAATCACATGAGGTATTTGTATCGCTTTATAAATCCTTAGTAAGACCACACCTTTTAAGTATTGACGGAGGGACAACGCACAGCCAGGGTTTCAAACAAGAAGAACTCTTTATTCGGTTGAAGGCGATTCAAGGGACGGGAAACTCCCGCCAAGGTATTTATATTCTAGTTTAACCAATCACAGGCCGGGGACGCGACAGCAACTGCTGACGTCAGTCCCTCGGCCAATCAACAATAACAGTGTGTCGGCAACACCCTCTGGAGCTCTCAGCCAATCAGAGAGCTCAGAGGATGTTACTGACAGTCAGAACAATTCAACAATATTTAACACCCCTTTCCCCCAGTTCTGCGCATGCCCGAAACAGAGCATGCGTAGTCCTTAAGATATGCTGGGCGGCGCCGGACCCGCCCAGATCTTCTCATTGCAGGAGAAGTCGTCGGCGGAGGAGGACCTCCTCGTGGTAGCTCCTCCCCGAAGGGAGTGTAGCTCCGAGGCACGCCCTTTCGGGAAGGCCCAGAAGGCGGGCTCAACTGCAACGGTAAGTGTAGCCGTGGGGGCGCGTCACTTGTCGTGGGGGGAATTCTCTGTGCGTCCTCGGCTTGAGTTGTTGGATTGGCGTCCCCTTGGGCGGCGCTTGGGTAAGCAGGGCCTGGTGTGGCGAAGGCCCCCGGTTGCGGACTGCCGGATTGAGGACGCTGTTGTTGAAACAGGAGGGGGCCTGGTGTGGCAAAGGCCCTTGGATGTGGTTTCTCGGATTGAGGGGTTTGTGCTTGGTGCAGGTTGAGGCCTGGAGTGGCGAAGGCTTCACATTGCAACCCCGGGGCTGCGGTGTTGTCCCTCAGGGGTTCGCGGCCACCAGCCTGCGACGGGAGACGCCTCCTCAATTGATCCAGGTGGCGTCTCCATTGGGTTCCATCTGCCAACTGGACCCTGAAAGAACATGGGCCAGTCAGGGCAACGATAGCACCCGGCACCCATTTTGGTTCCCCCGTAAACGACCGAGCCCACACTGGATCCCCTAGCTTAAAGGACCGGGGAGGGAGGACCCCCAGATTGCTCGGCTGATCCCCTGAATAGAGCGGGTGAAGCCTATCCAGGGGAGTCCGCAGGCGCCTGCCCATCAAGAGCTCCGCGGGGCTTTTGTTGGTAGTTGGGCAGGGGGTGGAATGTTGGCTTAGCAGGTAAGCCGCCACCCTCGCCTGCCAGTCGCCCCGGTCCATGCGGCTCAGTGCCTCCTTAGCTGAGCGGACCGCCCGTTCCGCCCGGCCATTGCTGGCCGGGTGGTACGGGGCTATGGGCGCATGCCGGATCCCTTGCTCGGCCAAGAACTCCTGGAAGGTGGTGGACGTGAACTGTGGCCCATTGTCCGAGACCACCACGTCCGGCAACCCATGGGTTGCGAACATCCTTCGCAGGGCCCTGACCGTACTCTCGGCTGTGGTGGAGCCCATGAGGACTAGCTCCACCCATCGAGAGTAGGCGTCCACCACTACCAGGAAGTTTTGGCCGTGGAAGGGACCGGCGAAATCGATGTGGAGGCGAGACCATGGGCCTCTCGGAGCCTCCCACTCACGAGCAGGCCCGGCTGGGGGGTTGGGCCTGGATAATTGACAGGTCGTGCAGCGGCCCACATGGGCCGCTATTTCTGTGTCCAGCAAGGGCCACCAGACATAGCTACGGGCCAATGCCTTCATTCGTGCTATGCCCGGGTGGTCCTTGTGGAGCAGATCCAAAACCAGTGGCCGGAGTGCGGTGGGGATCAGCACCCGATCCCCCCAGATGAGACAACCCCCGTGGAGGGAGATCTCAGCCTGGCGATTTTTAAAGGGCTGGAAGCCCTCTGCCACTTTGTCTGCTGGCCATCCCCTTAGAACCCAGGAAGAGACCTGGGACAAGATCGGATCGGCCTTCGTGTGGGCTGCCACGTCCGCGGCAGAGAGTGGGAACCCGGAGGCGGCAATGGAAAGGACTGAGAGAGAGGGCACTGGGGCGGTGTCCGTCTCCGGGAGTGGGCAACGGCTGAGGGCATCTGCATGCCCTAGCTGTTTGCCTGGACGGTACAGCAACGTATACGAATACGCTGCGAGGAACTCCGTCCAGCGAGTCATGCGGGGGGATAAAATGGAGGGGGTCGGCTTGTCCCCCGCCAAAAGCCCAAGGAGTGGCTTATGGTCGGTGACAAGGGTAAAGTGCCGACCGTAGAGGTAATCGTGGAACCTCTTAATCCCGGACACTGCAGCCAGAGCCTCCTTGTCGATCTGGCTGTAATTGCGCTCCGCCGAGGAGAGTGTCCGAGAATAAAAGGCCACAGGGGCTTCTGAGCCATTAGGGAGGATATGGCTCAGGACAGCCCCTACTCCAAATGGGGAGGCGTCACACGCCAACGTCAGAGGCAACCCATCATGATATTGAATGAGGACTGCCGATGACGTCAGCGTCTCTTTGACAGCCGCGAACGCATGCGCTTCGCGGCTTCCCCAGCGCCAGGCCGCGGATCGGTCGAGCAACCGATGCAGCGGCTCGGCTAGTGACGCCTTGTGAGGAATAAAGGGGGCGTAAAAATTGAGCAGCCCTAGGAACGCCTGTAGCTCCGCCCTGGAGGTGGGAGCAGGGGCGTTCCTAATGGCGGCAATCTTAGAAGGTGTAGGGTGAATGCCTTGGGCATCTATTAAGAAGCCCAAGAATTCTACCCTAGGGACAGCAAATGAGCATTTGCTGCTCTTTAATTTTAATCCCGCGCCCCTGAAACGACAGAGGACCTTCCTTAATACTTCGATGAGTTCTGAGCGGCTTGTAGCAGCGATCAGAACGTCATCGAAATATGGCACTACCCCCGGAAGTCCATGGAGCAGGCGCTCCATGAGACTTTGGAAGATCCCCGGGGCCACGGATACGCCGAATTGCAGGCGGCGACAACGAAAAGCCCCACGATGAGTGACGATGGTCTGGGCAGCCGCCGCATCGTCATCCACCGGGAGCTGTTGATAGGCTTGCGCCATATCCAGTTTGGCAAATATGCAACCCTGCCCCAGGGAATGGAGCAGGTGTTGCACAACAGGGACTGGATAGGGGTTTGCCTGAAGGGCCAAGTTGATCGTCGACTTGTAGTCGGCGCAGATTCTCACCGAGCCATCCGGCTTGACCGGAAGAACTATGGGAGTCTCCCATGGAGCATGATCGACTGGCTCGATGACACCCTGCGCCAATAATTTGTCCAGTTCGGCGTCAACTTTGGCCCTTAAGGCAAAAGGCACCCTGCGGGCTTTCAGCCTAATAGGAGCAATCTGAGGATCTAAGCTAAGGGAGATGGGGGTTCCCTTATAACACCCTAGCTGTCCATCAAACACATCAGAGAACTCCTGCAGGACGTCCTCTATTGTCGCAGTTTTAACTTGGTGGACCCCCCCGATGGACAGTCCCAGTGTCTTAAACCAGTCAAGGCCAAGAAGAGCCGGTAAATTGTGTTTTACAATTATGATTGGCAGCTCTCCCTTGAAATTGCCATATCTAACAGGGATAGGAAAGGATCCCAGAACAGGGATCAACTTCCCTTGGTAGTCCCTTAAGAGTACCCGGGATGGGGCTAACTTATTTTGGGGAACTGTAGGGCAGAGGGTTGAGAACATGTCCCAAGATAATAACGATCGGGAGGAACCCGAGTCCACCTCCATCTGGCAAGGCTGACCTGCCAGGTGGACATTGGCCGTGATTTTGCGGTTGCCTGAGGAGGCCTGGTTGATGGAGGTTTCCACTTCCTGCGGCTCGGAAACAGTGTGGCAGTCATCTCCTCTGCGAGCTGGTCTCTGCTGGCGGCGCTGTTGCTGCTTGGTCCTCTCAGAAGTTTGGAAGAAGGCAGGGGCCGGCAAGGAGGCTCGGCACACTTGGGCGAGGTGCCCCTGCCTCTGACAGCGGCGGCAGATCGCATTCTTGAATTGGCACGTTTGGCGGTCGTGGCGGCCTCCGCAGCTAAGGCAAGGCACCCTGGCGTTTTGCGGTGCGGCTGTGGATTGAGCAGGTGGCTTCCGCCGTGGTTGTGCGCGGACTTGATCGATGTTGTCTGGCTCCCGGTCCTCACAAGGGATTATATCATCATAGTCAATGTCATGCACTTGTGAGGCCGGTGCCGGGTTAGTTGACAGCTGTAGCCGCTCCAAATCGGCGGTCGATTGCTCCGAGAGCTCAGCTGCTCTTGCGATCTCGACTGCTTGGAGCAGCGTAATGTCATGGTGGCGGAACATGCGGCTTCTTAAGTGTACATCCCGCACACCACACACAAACTGCTCGACTAGGTTTTCTTCTAAGTTCGAAAAATCGCACTGGGCCGCCACAGTGCGCAGGGCTTCCAAAAATTGACTGATCGTCTCCCCCGGCTTCTGTACCCGCCTTCTGAATGCGAAACTGCGGGCAATCTTGGATGGCGTTGGGGCATAGTGCCCCTTTAACTTGGCCATCAAGTTGTCCCAGCCCAATTTGTATGCGGGTCTGGGAGCAGCCATGGCTCTGGCTGAGGCAAACATTGAGGGTTCGCAGCATGATAAGAAAAAGCTGCACTTCTCCTCATCCGTTTGAGCCTGATTTTTAGTTGCGATTAGATATGTTTCAAAGCGCTCCATGAATCCTTCCCAGGATTCGCCGGCGGAGCCGAAAGGAGCGAAAGGCGGCAATGAATTCATACTGGCTCAACTGACTGTGAGGAGCGGATGGACTGAAGTCGTGACAGGAAAAATTTTCCTCAGCGTTCGGTGCTGGCGCGGACAGCGACTTACAGCAGCTAGCTGGAATAAACTCTCTGTCTTTAAACCTAGGCTTGCGTGGAATCGCCGAATCCCACCTTCGTCGCCAGTTTTAAGTATTGACGGAGGGACAACGCACAGCCAGGGTTTCAAACAAGAAGAACTCTTTATTCGGTTGAAGGCGATTCAAGGGACGGGAAACTCCCGCCAAGGTATTTATATTCTAGTTTAACCAATCACAGGCCGGGGACGCGACAGCAACTGCTGACGTCAGTCCCTCGGCCAATCAACAATAACAGTGTGTCGGCAACACCCTCTGGAGCTCTCAGCCAATCAGAGAGCTCAGAGGATGTTACTGACAGTCAGAACAATTCAACAATATTTAACAACACCTGGAATACTGCATCCAGTTTTGGTCACCCCATTACAAAGAAGATGTTGAGATTTTGGAAAAAGTGCAAAGAAGAACTTGCCTTTCTGCTTACCCATCCTTCCTTTGTCTGCACTTTTCACTAGAATCCCCGATTCCTTTTGTTTTTCATTTTTAGCCTATGCGGTTGCCCAGGCAACCAGACAAGAGACAACCATTCCTTTTCTCATAGCCCTTTCGCTTTATTCCCCTGGTGCTTCTTCTTTCACCAGTTGTCTGCACTTTTCCTTCACACAGGTTGTCCCGGCTATGCACTTCCCCTTCTGTTGGGCGATTGTGATGATGGAAAAGGAAGAATTAGTGGCCCACCACTGTTATTCACCATAGGGTTGATCCACCAACTAATACACTGCAACACAAAGCATCCCACTGATGTCTATGCTGGTAATGCTTTCATGTGACCATCATATTTGAATCCGTTGTTTGAGGAACCAATATTAGCGAATAGCAGGCACTATGACACATTTGGTGCTGCTCTTTGCAGGACTCCACTGTCTTCTATTTTCAATGGGGATCCATGCCTTCTACATGGGATTATATGATCAGCAGGGGTTCCATTGCTATGCTTACTATTTCATTTTCCATTGTGCATTCCTGACATGCAGGGCAGATCAGTTACCTGCAGGGTGTTGGTTGATGAGGAAGATCTCGTCAAAGGCAAAGCCATCAAGTTTCTTCTCTCTCAATAATAGCACTCCTGAATAGGCATCAACCGAAAAGCTAGCACCAAACATTCCTGTTCCAATTCTCAAAATAGTTTTGAAACTAATGAAAGTTCTGGGTTTTTTTTACTGTTCTTTATCATTCTTTGACCTTCTGATAGAGCTCCATAAGGAGGAGAGATAAGATCAGCCCCTCCTGAAAAAAAAACAAAGGTTAGGCAAAGACTCAGGAGCAACTCTATTGTGGCTACATGAACTTTGATGGGGTCAGGTAGATAGCAGAGGTCCCACAAGCCAAGGTTTATGATCACTCAGCCACAAAGTGCCATATGAAAATAAAGACACTTGGGCTGGGCTAAGTGTGTGCTGTTGAGACAACACTCAGCCATGGAACAACCTAGCCATCTGCCCATATTTCTATCAGATTCATCTCATTGCATAGGGTAACTAGTGGATAGGACCATGAATCTATCTTCACCATGAGACTCAGATATGAGCCAGCAGTGTACTGCAGCTGCCCAAAAGGCCAATGCAGTCCTAGGCTGAATCAACAGAGGGAATATGGTCAACGTTATGTGAAGTGTTAGTACCACTTTATACTGCTTTAGTAAGACCACATTTGGAGTACAAAAAAAATGTTAAGACATATTTAAAAAGGGCGCAGGAAAGAGCCACAAAATGATGAGGAGATGCAAGAACTGAGTATATTCAGTCTAATGAAGAGAAAGGTCAGATATGACATGATAGCAATCTTCCAATATTTGAGGGGCTGTCATGGAGAAGACGGGGGTTTATTTATTCTCCAAAGCACCTGAGGCCAGGTCAAGAAGTAATGGATGGAGAGATACAACCTAGAACTAAGGAAATAAATTTCTGACAGCAAGAACAATTCACCAATGGAACAGCTTGACTCCATTGAAGGTTTTTAAAAGAGATTGGACATATAGGGTTTGAGTAGAGGGTTGGACTGGTAGACCTCCAAATTCCCTCCCAATTCTATTATTTGGAGAAGATGTTGTAGCTGCTGTGAATAGCCTTGATCTAGAGAAGAACAAAATGAAAAACATCTTTCCACAGCAGCAGCACTGAAGTACCTCCAGAAGCTACTTTCCACAGATAGATGGTGTTGATCAGTGCTGCTTGGGATATTCCTAGGGTATTGACATCCATCTGGTGGCTCAGTTTGGAGGTCTTATGGGAGGCACCAGCATGCCTGTACTTCTGCTGCCATCTGCTGCTACATTTTCCTCTTGTTGCTGGAGATCCCAGTTCATTACTAGAGCCACCCTAGTCCACAACACTTTTTGTCCATAGATCAGCTGCTGTACTGATCATTCTTCTGGCTACAAGTATCCTTACAGTTTCCAGGATCTGGAAGTCACCGAGATGCCCCGAAGAGAGTCAGACTGAGCAGGATCCAGATAATATTTCTTACATGGGACTTTTCTCCCCATTGTGCATAAGACAGGTGTAAGTGCTATACAAGGCAGTGGCAGCACACTGGTTAGAATGCAGTATTGCAGGTTAACTCTGCCCACTGCCAGGAGTTTCATCCTGACCAGCTGAAGGTTGACTCAGCCTTCCATCCATCCAAGGTTGGTAAAATGAGGACCCAGATTGTTGGAAGCAATATGCTGACTCTGTAAGTCTAAGTGCTATTGCTATACTCACTGGATTGATCAAGGTGTAGCTTAGTTGGGGATTCTTTATGGTGAAACTTTTGTCTGAGCCATTCCACCAAGGAATGTTGGTGCTGTGATACCAGGGATAAAAATTCAAACTAGACTACTGCCCATAAAAAGATATGCACCACACTTCCATATGTGTTTGTAACATGGCATTTTCCTGCAACTAGAATAATGTATGGATATCAGTGAATTTCCCTGGCTATGCTTTCCTCCCTTTCCAGCAAAACTCTTTAGGAAATGATCCATTTCTCAGTATCAGTAACTGTGGGATAAGAACAAGAGAATAGAAGCTAAATGAATTATAAATATATACTGAACCACCGGGTGGCGCTGTGGTCATTGAGCAGCACACTGCAAGTTAGTAAAAACTAAATATCTAGTGTATTTAAAAAGTTTGTTTCAGGGGGAAAAGGCATTAAACACTAGGATCTTATTACATAGCAGGCTTAGTGGAAGTTTTTAGGGATTTTCTTTTTTAAAAATAGTCTTGACCTTGAAAAAGCAATCATATGGAGCATTTACAAATGTAATGTTAAAAGAAAGAAAGATCAGATATAACTACACCAAAATTAGCAAATATACACCAATTCTTTCCCTGCTTTTATCTTAGCAGGTGGGATGGGGTTTATTTATACTCATAACCCTACCATAACATATTCCGGCTCAGCATAGGTTTCTGGCCACACAGAGAGCAACAGTCTGCTGTGAACTGAATTCACAGTCAAAGGTAATTTCCTGCCAGCCACATCCCAAACTGAAGTACTGCGTCCAGTGAAAAATTATATTGCTTAACTGCTAGTGGCATTTTAAAATTGTTTTAGCATAAACCAAGATTATTTGCTTAAAACATTGCTAATACAGTCCCCCATGGCCAAAATCAAATCAAATATCAGATCAGCTACTTTAAAATAAGAATAATTAGGCATTAGGTATGTTCTCAGTCTTAAGCCATACTACTGCCCAAAGAAGAGGATTTTGAAAGAGACAATCTCTTCTAAGTGTCCTTGTATTTCCATTGGCTGTGCATCTGCTTTTTTTTCTTAGTCTTCCTTTCTTTTCTTCATATAAGATTATCTTATAACATCTCATCATTTACTATGGTTATTGTTACAAATCCAGAACAGAAAACAATACCCTTTAACAGATTATCAGAGTTGGAAGGGACCTTACAGGTCATCTAGTCCAGCCCCCTGCCCAAACAGGAGACCCTACATCTGCCTCTGCCTAGGATTGAACTCACAACCTCCTGATTGTGAGGTGAGAGCGCCACCTCTAGGCCACAGCAGCAGGTGCTTCCATTAGGCTTCCATATAAACAGTCCCCTCTACAGCATATAAATTGGACTTTGCAGATCTTTTGCTGAGACTTGCAGAAGACAGAACAAAAAAAAAACCCCAGACACAGTTGCTGTTCCTTGGATTATGTCCTTCACTTATTCACAGCATTATTTCCATGAAAGGAAAAGGGTCTATCTCTGCAGATCTGGAAACATGATCCATTTGCCAATGCTGTTGACATCTCCATGGGGATAATTGCCTGAAATTCCTGCTAGGCCTGCTATTTATTGCTCATTTGGGATGCTGAATTTATTTATCTTTTGATAGCAACTGGATGTGACCAGCCACTCATATCCAGGAAGATTAAATTGGTGGAATTGTAAGCCCTTTCAAACAGTCCTGCAAGCAATCCCTTGGCCCAAAGTAAGATTATTCATTCATTACATCAAATGTATAAGGCTGCCCATCTCAAAGACAGAATTTTAAAAAACAGATAAACATTATAAAAATAATAAATAACAAACATGGAAGCCAAGATAAAACCAAACAACATGGTCAATATAACCAAGATACGGGTTCAACCACACAATCCAGGCCTCAGGCTCAGCAACAAGATTTTTAAAGCCTTATGGGAAGCCAACAGAGCTGGAACAAGTCTTATCTTTGGGGAATTATGTTCAGAGGTGGTATTCAGCCAGTTCTGACCAGTCCTGGCGAACCAGAAGTGAAAATTTTGAGTTGTTCGGAGAACCGGAAAATACCACCTCTGACTGCCCCCGCCCCCCCTCTCTATTCTCTGCCTCCCAGCCTCCGGGTCCCAGCTGATGGTCGGACTATTGCTGCCTCCCAGCCGATTGCTGGGTCTTCTTTTGTTGCCCTGCACAGGAGAACGGAGCTGGAAAGCAGATTAGTGGGGTGGGGAGGGAATGGGGATTTTGCAATAACCTTCCCTTGCCATGCCACCAAGCCACGCCCTCCAAGCCACAGCATGCCCACCAAGCCACGCCCACAAAACCGGTACTAAAAAAAATTGAATACCACCACTGATTGCATTGCACACAGCTGTCAGCATAACAGAAAAGGCTCCACTCCCTCCATTGCCTGCCAGAGAGCATTCCCTAATAAGTGAGACCCTTTGGGTCCCACAAAAAGTCTCAAAACAACTGGGAAGAGATGGTCCTGCAAATAAGGCAGTAACCCAAATGGCAAATCACCTGGAAGACAGCAAGCATGATTAACACACACACACACACACTCTCCCTCTTTTAATGTCCTTAGGCAATGTGCAAGAACATCAAGGCAGGTGGCATGGAGGGCAAAATCTGTCCTCCAACACCTTAACTGCTGGACCACACTCTCTTCCTAATTAGAAAGGGATTCCCCTGCAGAAGGGAATTAAGTCAGGGCAGCCATGCCCTTTAACCCCTCTTGTGCTGCAACCTGAGATGCAGCCCCCAAAAAAGAGATGAAAGGAAATTCATTTCAACACAAGGGGGATTACTGCTCTCCTTACCGCTGATCTGACCTTTAGAATTCAACATCAGGAAGGCCAGATACAAAGACTGTCTCATTTTTTTAAATGGGGGGAGGGTAGTCTTTTAATGGCAACTGAACAAAGGGACAGCAATCACAATATAATAGAAACTCTGGTGTCGAGGAAAGGAACAGCACGCAAAGTTTGGGCATCTGGTCATTTCTTTTCCATTTGACCTCTTTTTGTCGCCTTCCTTTATGGAACCTGGTTATCATCTGGAAAAGAGATAAACTTGAAGGAGGAATGAAAGAACAGTTAAATAAACATCAGCCTAGTCCTGGGAAAGAAGAGAGGGTGAGAAGGAGACTCAAGATAACCCTGTCTTGATTACACTTGGGCAGAGGAGGCAAACCGAAAGATGGAAATTCTGGCAAGTTTTCAAGACATTATTGTTATTATATTTCTAGCTTGCCTTTCTAAGTCAAGATGGCATCCATAAAGGAGAATTCCAGTAGTCCTTGAGGTGATGGCTTCCTGGCATGGCCTACCTCAAAGAACTGACCTCATCAATCTTAAAAGAATAACAGAATACTTCATGGCATAATGCAACAAATATAATTTTAATATGAAATTGACAGGTCTCATTCACACACATTTCAAGAATTATAAATAAGTATAAAAAAAGCAATTAGGAACATTAAAAAAATGAAGAAAGCATCTACTGATCTTGAATGTAGTACAAATCTGGGGCATTGCACTAGAACAACTAGACAAAAGGACAGTTTTCCCCCCAAATGCCATCACTCTGCTTAACAACTAATTCCCACAACACTGTCAATAATTTACCAAGAATGTATCACTATTATTCTTCTCTTCCTTCCTAGTATCTATCTCTCCCCACTTATGACTATAACCATATTGCTTGTATCTTTCAATTTATATTGTTTTTATTGTTTCCTAGTACAATTTGATAGCTTATTCGTAACCTTGACTATCACTAAGTGTTGTATCTTTTTATTCTTGATAAATGTATTTTTGTTCTCCTTATGTACACTGAGAGAATATGCACCAAAGACAAATTCCTTGTGTATCCAATCACACTTGGCCAATAAAGAATAACAAATTCTATGTCTTCTTTTGAAGCCCCGAACAAAGGCATTTGAGCTCCAAGAAGTATTTGCTCCATTCATTCTCCCTGGAAACAATACAATCCCTCTTTACAGTTTATATGTAGCTTCAATTCTTAGCACACTTAAAAGAAAAGTTTGATGTAGATTAAGATGAACTATAAGTAACAAGATGTCTATAATCCAATTAAACCACATTCTGCTTCTCTGCTCCTAATCAGAGTTGAAAGCAAATTATGGGTTTCATCCAGAACCATGAACCAAGTTGCCTAGGGATGATGTGAGTTTGTTCCTGGAGAGAAGCAACTTTTCACCCAAATCCTTAAGACCCCTGCCAGACTCATTAACACTTGTATCTTGCCTTGCTATTGTTATAAAAGGAACTACTCTCTCAAAACAAAGTTTAAAAAAAAACAGAAAGCAAAGAGAGACAATGAGGTTAAAATACCACCTCAAACTAATATAAAGAAAATTATTTTTTACAATTTGGTAGATCTGAAAACAAAAGGATACAGGAGAATCCTACTTCGGATGGTGAACACTAACAAAGCCTTGTGATGCTCCCCTTCAACCTATAAGATATGAAGGAAGGTCTCCATATCACGTGTAGGGAGATGATGAGAGGAGCAGTCTTTTGATTGCCCTCATAATCATTTTCATAAGTAGTCTAAGGAAACATTAGGTGCAAATGCAACTGAATAGATATTGCTGCTATTATTATTGCTGGTCTACTACTACTATACTAGGTGATTAGAATTAAGATGACCCCCCTCCCCAACTGTTTGGTGTCTCCAGCTCTTTTCCCTCAAACTTCTTTTCCTCCAAGCTACTGCTTGAAGGATGCCAGTGGTTTCTGTCACGATGACGGAGGAAGGAAACTATTCTTCCTTTCTGAGAAATGACTCCATTTCTTTCATTCCCACGGTTAAAGTCCTGTATTATCTTCTTCAACTGAGATGTTATTGAGTAACTGATTGTTTGGCTATATAATCCCCAATGCGGCTGTCTTGTTTGTATACTTAAAGAGAGGGAAATTACATGGGCAAAAGTTCATTATCCATATCATGATCTCTGACCCCTCAACATTTGAGGTTGGTTGTTAACATCAGTTAGTCTCTTCTTGTGTTAGTTCCCCAACAGTCTCCCTGAAAACACCTCTCCTCCCTCTTCAGACTTAGATGCAGAATGCAAGACAATCCCGCCTGCATCTAGAGTCAGTATTGAAGACCGATGAAACCTTCCATAAATTATGTAGCAACACTATTGCAATTTTTGGGGTTTGCCCAAAAAGATCCTGTAGCTCAGGGATCTTTAACTCCCAGTCTGCGGACTTGTATCGGTCTGTGGACTATTGTAAATTGGGCCGCCCAAGGGACCAAACGGCAGGCACACGTACAAAACCATCCCTCCCACCCCTGCCACTAGGACTGTCCACAGAGCAAGAAAGGCTGTGTATCACTGCTGTAACTCATATCATTGATTTCTGACTTTTTCCTATTAAGTCTTATATCTCTTTGCAAATCGTTTGCTGCCATTCTGCAATGTTCTGGAACAGTGTTTCTGAACTCAGCTTTGGGAACTTGCAGATGAGTAGACTTCAATTCAAAGAAATCTACTGATCTTAAAGTTGCTAAGGCTGAGAATCTGACTTTGAACTGGAGCAGTCAACAAAAAATAATAATAATAATGAATAAATATCACCAGTTTCATCATTTTCCTAAACTTGATAAAATCTTAACAAATATGTGTATGACAGTAGTGGGATTCAAAAATTTTTTACTACTGATTCTGTGGGCGTGGCTTGGCTGGCGTGGCAGGGGAAGGATACTGTAAAATCCCCATTCCCTCCTGATCAGCTGGGACTCAGGAGGCAGAGAATAAATGAGGGCGGAGCCAGTCAGAGGTGGCATTTACCGGTTCTCTGAACTACTCACAATTTTCGCTACGGGTTGTCCAGAACTGGTCAGAACCTGCTGAAAAGTATCTCTGGTGTATGAAATTTTCTGTACCGCAACATTCAAGTGAAGCAAAATATTCAGAAACTGAAGAAATAAAAACAGAGGTAGTAAAATGTCTATAAAAAGCAACAGTATTGCAGTGATTTAGCAGCAATTTCTGCAAAATCTAACCATCAACATCTTATGTGTTCTGCATTCTTGCTATTCTATTTCTCATGTTTGTGTTCTTACCTTCTTCCATAACAGATATTTTAATCTCACAGCAACCTTGTAAACTAATTTATGCCAAGAAACTTTCTCAAGGCCACTTACCCAATGAACTTCCAACTGATCAGGGAACTGAGTCTGGGTTTCCCATCACCAAAGCCATCCTCTAAACCCATTGTCTATTTTACAATATTATCCTAGTTGAGTTCATTCACCCTCTCCTTTTGCCCTTACCCTCACTTTAGTACAAAAGAAATACTAGTAAAAGCAGGCATGTAATTAGCCTCAGCGACGGGGACATTGTGAAACAGTTTATCTCAACCAATGAATGGGCCATGAATGGGCCATAACTCTAAACCACAAATTGGAAGACTTCAGGCTTTGGGTATCTACTTTGTCTTTATTTGAATGGTCACCAATAAATATTCACTAACAGCAGTCTCTCTCAGTGGGAAGGACAAAAAACTAAAGAAAGGGAAAGGTTCCCTTAGCACAGTTACAGTCCAGTAGTTTCTATTTGCCAGAACTGAATGTTCAGCCTTTTCTCACATAAATCAACCCTGTTCCATCTCACCTTTCCTTTATTTCAGCAAGCAGAGTGGTACTCTTTTAATTTTGCTATTTTAAATGCCTGGAAGCAAAACACCTTTCCTGGAAAGTGGCTTTAGCTCATTTACCTTTTCACAACCTTGGCAATTTGAAGAGGTGTGGATTTCAACTCCCTGAATATCCCAGCTAGCAGTTGGCTGGGGAATTCTGGGAGCTGAAAGTCCACACTTCAAGTTGCTAAGGATAAGAAACATCCAGGAGTGTCAAACTGGTGGCCCACAGGCCGGATGCATCAGGCTCAGGCCGCGCCCACTCCAGCTCCACGAAGGGGGAAAACATTACAAAATGACATGTGATAACGTGATGCCACGAGTTTGATGCCCGTGCAAGTTGGAGTCACACTTCAGTGTACAATGAAGAAGATATATTTTTTGAGTCCATGAACATATCCCCCACAGACAATCTCATAGGTAAGTGAAGAACAGACTATTTCCCTCTTCAGATCTGTCCTAGAATCTCAGGAACACTCTAGAGCAGGGATGTTGAATGTTGGCAACTTTAAGACTTGTGGACATCAACACCCAGAATTCCTCAGTCAACTATGCTGGCTAGGGTATTCTGGGATTTGTAGTCTACAAGTCTCAAAGTTGCCAAGGTTCGATATCTCTGCTCTAGAGCATATTTAGGAAGCTGATGAATAAGTATGAAGAGGAAACTGTGCAGATTTCAATGCCATTTTACACACATTATTTGAAATAAGTCTGGATTGTACAAGGCCATGGTTTTTCAGAAAATAGGCAAGATAGTTATTAAGGTGCACCTGGAAAAACTATAGATCCCATGTACTTAATATATCTTGGCAATCAGAATTCTCAATTCCCAAAGGAGGAGAGTTTTAAAAAACATAAGAAACTTTCTGATAGAGAGGAGGGGAAAATTCATTTCACCAGATTCTCCATCCTGCTGGCCATTGCACATTGTTGGATACCACCCTTAATTTCTGGCCTCGGAAGAGTAGATTTTTCTTCGTGCTAGTCAGCAAAATGTAAAACAGCTGTTTCCCACAACTGTCTGTGTCACTTAGCAAACCATTTTAGACTCTCCATTCATAAAGAAAGAGAAGCTAGCAAACTAAAGGATCAGCTGTTTAAACAACAGAACGACACTTTTATCCACTTTCAAAAGCAGGTGCTGATTGGCAAGTCATATTCTATTATTTATATTTAGGCATCTGCAAAAGGTTTTTCATCTATTACACTTGACGAAAACCTCTATGAGATTCCGTTTCTTAAATGCTAACATCCCAAAGCCCTGGAAAAACCACAGTGCTGATGGAGGATTCAGACTTGGGCTACTTCCAGAAGACCCAGCCTTCCACAAACTGCAAGAGTTCTGAGTCCTAGGTCAAGGAGGGGAAAAAAAATAAAACTTGATATGGTTCCTTGGATATCTAGGCTCCTTCACCACAGTTGAGTGGAAATGCCTTCTTTTACCTAAGAAATGAGACAATAGTAAAAAAAAAAAAAAAAAAAAACCAACACCTCACTCACTAAGCATTACAAATGAAAGTGAGGCAGTTGTGAGGAATATTGGTCTCTGCCATGAATGGTAGAGCCTAGTAGCCCAACATTGCTTTTACTGTATAGCAATAGCACTTAGACATATATACCACTTCACAGCCCTCTCCAAGCTGTTTAGAGGGTCAGTCTATTGCCCCCAACAATCTGGGTCTTCATTTTACTGACTTTGGAAGGGTGGAAGGCTGAGTCAACCTTGAGCTGCTGAGACTGGAGCTGCCGAACTGCTGGCAGCTGGCAGTCAGCAGAAGTAGGCTGCAATACTGCATTCTAACCACTGCACCATCATATAACCGATAGGCTCTTTTGCCTATCTCAGATATATAACTGCTTGTCTGAGATAGGCAACACAAGCAGGGGAAATCACACCTTAGTATCCATAACTCCTTCTACAAAGGCTAGAATAAAAGAAGGCTTCCCATCTTCTTCCCCATCAGAACAGGTAGGACTCAAGGTTCTCTCAGTTCAAAAGAAACCTCTGAAGGGACTGATTGTCTTCTCTACCATTGTAGTTAACATGATATTCCAGTTAAAACTCTGTTCAGATATTTAAATTCATGACCTGACATGCAAATGAAGCTCTAAATCAAGACATCATGGCCCTATGGCCCTGTAAATGTTGATAAACTACAGCTCCCAGCTTCCCTCAACTTTAATGCCAGCAGAAGCTACTGGCAGCTGGGATTTAGCAACACCTGGAGGGTCATGTGTGCCTCACACTCTAAACGTTGGTCTAATTTTAGGTAGATGTTCACTTTTATTTTGCCTTTCACACAGCAATCTTGAATGCATTATTAAGAAAGCCAATAGCAATGGCACCTACACTTATATATTGCTTCACAGTGCTTTACAGCCCGCTCTGTTTACAGAGTCCACCTATTGCCCCCAACAATTTGGGGTCTCATTTACCCACCTCAGAAGGATGGAAGGCTGAGCCCACCCTGAGCCTGGTGAGATTTGAACTACCAAATTGCAGGCAGCTGGGGATCAGCAGAAGTAGCCTGTAGTACTGCACTCTAACTGTCTCCACTGTGCCACCAATCATAATCATCATCTCAAATTAAATATTTTTTTAGAAAACCAAGCCCTTTTACATCTCAATCATTTTGGTCAGATAGCAGTATGATTTCTGATAGCACTCCAGACCTGGGCTATAAAAATAGGGACAGACACAATATGGCAGCAAGTAGATACAGAAAACACTTTTACTGCAATTTAATTGTTACCTAGATTTCTGCATCCAAGGCTGGGAGCCTTACTTTCTAAACAAAGAAGCATTTGTTTCAAATATATGGGGAATCTCCCCCTTTTTTGGTTTCCTGGGAAATTTGAAGCACAACTGCAAATCTGAAAGGAACAGTATTACCCAGAAATACAATTAAATAGCCCAAATAATTCAAGATAGGAAAATAACCAAATGTTGTGGATGACAAACCTCACAATCCTTTTCTACTAATCAAGCCACTTCTGTACAAAACAGCGGTTACCATATCATGTGTTACTGCCTTACGTCAATTAGTCAAACAGATAAAGTGAAAGCTTGAGGTTAAGCATGTTTATGAGTTAGGAAGGACTAAAATAATTAGCTGAAATCTATAGACAGATGGTATCTTTAAACTTTACTACTTGGGCTGATAGTAATCTCAGTTTGGCCAGAGTCCGGAAATAATAGGTCAGGATTTCAGAAACCAGCTGGTTTTTTTTTCTTTTTTTCTCCCTGGGCACTGGAAGAAATTGCTACTTTTGAAAAAGGTTGTACTTTACTTTTTGATAACATATAATCAGTAATTTCAACTGAAGAAGCCCTGAATCAACAGACTGCAAAGTTTACCAATTATCAGTGATTGTAAGCTTTGACTTACAATCACAATGTCTGTTGCTAAGCAAGACAGTGAGTTTTGCCCCATTTTATGACCTTTCTTGCCACAGATGTTAAATGAATCACTGCAGTTGTTACATTAGTAACAGGTTTTTAAATGAATCTGGCTTCCCTGTTGACTTTGCTTGTCAGAAGGTTGACCAAGGTCATCAAATGACCCTGGGACACTGCAACCAGCATGAATTCATGCCAGTTGCCATGGTTGTAAGTTGAGAATTGCCTACATTTATCTGGATTTGTGCTTAAAGCTTTCCCAAAGAAAAAAGAAGGGGTTTTACGGTATATGGACTTCAACTCCCAGAATTCCTCAGACAACATGGCAACAAGAATTAATTTTGCTTTGCATTTGAAGAAAAAAATATTCTTGACAACATTTGATTGAGAATTTAAATGTCGATAATATGCAGCAATGGCAAACTAACAGTATATATCCATAACAGAATTTTAACCAAATTTAAGCAAGAATGATCACCATACTTCATACAGCATAGCCAGTTTGGTCTAGTGGTTACGCTAGAAATCAGGAGACTGTGAGTTCTAGTCCTGCCTAGCCATGAAGGCCAGCTGGGTGACTTTGGGCCAGTAGCTCTCTTAATCAGCCCAATTCACTCCGCAAAATTATTGTTGTGGAGAAATACAAGGAGGAAGATGTGTTAGATATCTTTGCTGCCTTAAATTATTTGTAAAAATAATAAAGGTGAAATACAAGCAAATAAATTAATATATAAATGGAAAAAATAGTCACTTGCAGTTTGACTTTGGGGGGAGTCTACATATCTACAAATATTACAAATTAACAGATGTATAAAAAGGGGGGAAACAGAAAACCAAATCTCCTTTTTTCCTACTTTTTGATATTTTGTGTTAAATTTGCTTTATCTATCTACCTGATCGATAGACATATAACAATACAGTGGCGACTTTAACCCTGTGGGAAACTAACCCTCTCTTAGAAGAATGAAATATTTTGAGAAATATTTTTTAAAAAGGCAGGTTAAAATATTTCCCTTAAAAGAGAAATAAAAATCTTAAGGGAGACAGAAACTCAGAGCCTCGGTTCTCTGCCACCACAACCTACAAAGTTAGTTATGACCCCTACAACATCCAATAGAATATATGTTCTTGCACAGGAACAGGAAGTTAAAGTGCAAAGCCCAAGAGAGGGTATAAATACCCCTTTCTCACAGCTCCATGTGCTCAGCAACCCAGAACCCACGTGGTTTTGCTTCATTAAACCATTTTTCCAATCACCCTCCATGTTTCCAGTGTCTTTTCCCAGCTTGGAACGGAAGCAGATTGATATTTCTTCCAACCTTTCCAAATACCAATACAAAATAATCAATTTAAGATCAAAATCAAAATGTTTATCATACAACAGATCCCTTGATGCAATTCAAAGCAATTCATTTTTCAATGTTATGCTCAACTTTGGATGAAAAAGTCAAATAATTCTATGTTTGTAGTATTGATATCCTAAATTGTAATTACTATTGATAGAATACTTTTTTCTCTTCTCCACCGTACCAAAACCACACAATGTATTAAGATTTATAATAACATAATAAAAAGAAAACAAAAACAAAGGAAAGGAAAGGAAATTGCATTCAACAAAGAATATAGAGTGAGTAATAACAGTTATACATAAATGGTGAAACATTACCGCAAGTAGATCAATATGTACACCCTCGTGCCAATGTTTACCATAGAATTTACTGCGAAAATTGAGAAATTTAAAGATTACAAATGCTGCTTTCTTGTTTCAGATGTTTGCTGAAGGAAGGAAAAAAATGAACACCCCTCTTCCTACAGAAGTGAGAATTGTATGTGTCAGGGGGGAGAAATAAGATGAATGTAGCAGGCATGGCGTAGTTAAGCATTATATGTGCTAAAAGAAGAACAGATTGTGTCAAAATGAATAGGTGATAAATAAATGTGAAGGGACTGACCATAATGAAAGAATTGTTTTGACTGGTTTAGTCATATTGAAAATGAATGAAGATTAGATTACAAATCAAATATACAAAGGGGGAAAAATGAAATGGATGGAATGGAAGGGGGAAATTGAGAAGGCTGGAAGGAGATGATGCATGGCTTAAAAGGGAGGGATGGAAAATTTAAAGAACAAAAGGCGATGGATAAAAGCAAGTATGAATATGATGGAGACAAGGATAATTTGCAAAGGTGTGGTATTAGGGTAAACTAGATCTCCATGTTTTCTTTTTCTGACTTCATGTTTTTATTTGGCTATTTCTTTGTTCTCTTTTTCTGTTATTTGTATAATGTTGCTTATCCCCAAAATGGCATACCATGAAGACACATATGCAGTTATGTTGATATTATTTTTAAAATATCACTAAGTGTTTGCATTTGAGCACTGTCCGATACATGTCTATTCAAAAGTAAACTGTATCTGAGGTTTTCTCTTTTCTGGGCCCAATTCGAGTTAATGGGTTATTATAAGCCACTTATCTGAACAATTTAGACATACTATTTTCAGAGCTCTTTTTAGAGATTTAATTGAAGTAATACAGAGGGGGTTTGGGGAAGGGTGGATGAGGGAGGGAAAGGAAGAATTCCAGTATTCTAAGTTTTCACAGAATGATAAATTGACTCTGTTTTACTTCACCTAGGGCTAATTGACAGACCAGAGATAAGGTGACAGGGGGATATGACTGGAATGTGACCTCTTCACACAATGCTTCCCAGCCCCCTTCCCCATTAATAAATTACCTTCAAGACTGAAAAGGACAGAATGGGATCTGAGAATGTTCAACTAAAAAACTTGCTAGGAGAGCTGCAGATAGTTTATTTAACCTTCCATCTATTTGCCCACGCTGTGCAGCTCCACTCATGCATTAAATATTTCACAGAGACTGAAAATGGGTATTGGATACAACTTTGTTCTCAGCAAAAGTGGGAATTACATTGATTGGACACCTTTGTGAAAATAATTTGCACTTGAGCCAAAATTATCAATTGTCTTTTGCAGAAAATAGTCTTTTTGGGGGGGGTGTCCCCCAAATAAAGCAATAGAAAACTCTTCAATGACATTTTTATGGAAGATATTTAAACCTGCAGTTGGAACCATTTATTTATTTATATATTTATTTCCCACTTTTATTATTTTTACAAATAACACAAGGCGGTGAACATATCCAACACAGCTCCCTTCTCCTATTTTTCCCACAACAAAACAAAACAAAATCCTGTGAGTGGGTTGGGCTGTGAGTGATTGACTGGGCCAAAGTCACCCAGTTGGCTCTCATGACTAAAGCTCACAGTTTCTTGCTTTCTAGCCTGGTACCTTAATCACTTGACCAAACTGGCTCATTAATCTTATAATATTATATTTTTCAAGGTTTTCATAAACAATACCTTCACAATACCTAACATAAAGGTATCCTGTTTCATTCAGAATTGTAGAAATCAAAATATTTCTAAAAGTTTTGTAGCTCAATACAAAAAATATTTATTTGTATTTGCAAACAAAAACTACAGCGGATAAATAAAAACCAAATATTTACCGCACAGAGCTAAAATGTTAGCAATTAAGCTTTCCAATTCTTTCACACACATAAGAAAGCTAAAATGAATCCTTAAATATTAGTGTGTTGAAAATAATAGCTATTACAGCCAGCTGACACTTCTTTTTCAAAACCCTGTATGAAATTTCTTTGTCGCCCTTGAAAATAATGCCATTTGGCAAGTTATGTGCTTATATTCATCCAAGAATAGATGTACTGCGAAATTTTGCGTGACTGACCTGGTACATTATGGCACATGGCAAAAACAGAGTTCGCGAGGCCTGCAGGCAGCCCTCCCGAGCTCTGTTTCCACTGGCAGAAGGTTGCAGAAGGCCATCACAGCTTAGAATGGAGCTCGGGACTCTGTTTTTGCTGGGAGAGTGCTTGGGCCACCACAGGCACCCCCAACATGACTGATGTTCAGCTGGCCATGCCCAGCCTGGCCCCCGAGGTCAAATACAACCCTGATGAGGCCCTCAATGAAATTGTGTTTGACACCCCTGTACTAGACCTTTTCTAGCATGGCAGTGCAGAAGAATAATGAGAGTTTTAGGTCTGCAATATTCAGAAAACTAGATATTGTCTATGTTTGCCTCAGATAAATATGCTGGTTTATGCCTCTGACATAAACGGTGGAGATCTGCAGAAATCCACATTATATAGAGCACTAAGAAAGTAATATTTTATAAGGCCAATATAGCACTTCATTGTTAAGATATATTTTCTTTAATGGTTCGTAACATATAGAATTTTGTCATGCATCCCCACTGAAAATCATGTGTTCCTCTGATGGCATTTCCCAATCTGGGATGAACCAGAAATATATTTGGAAGGCATATGCTGATAGAAGGCTACTCAATGAAAAATAATGTTACTCAAAATCTATTTGATGGCACACAACCAATCAATTCTATCCATATAAAAATACATCCAGTTTTATAATCTTATCTGTTTACACAAACATATGCTAAGGAATCACCCATTTCATTTACACTGAAACAATGCCGAACCTCAATCTTTGGGATAGAAACCAATAATAGAAACCAAAACCTGACAGTCAGGAAAGAGAGGAATCTCTACAAATTATCTTCTTAAAACTGTTTTCAGAAGCTAAGCCAAGGGAAGAAAATCTGGGGTTCTCAAATTGCTTTGGATTTCAACTTTGAATAACCTTGAGTTGGTATTTCCAATGCCAAGAGAATGTTGGACTGTAGTTAAAAACCTCTGGTGAGATCCAAGTTGCTTACTTGTAAGTTAAGGAAAAGGCTAGGTATTGTTCTCAATGATACTATTGGTGGATTCCTAACCAGTTCATTTGGAGGGCATTCTGCGCACATGCTGCTTGCTTCGCTCTCTCACGCGCCTACCACATATTACTGCACATGCACAGTTGACTGAAAATTGTTCTGCGCATGCACAGAAACATGCCAGCAACAACAAAAGAGATCAGGAAACCGGTTTGGGGACCTGGCAGGCCTGGATCGCTGCCGGTTCCAGCGACCCAGGCTGCCATACCACTAATGGTAAGAACCCACCACTGAATGATACATATTGGATCTGGCAAGTCAAGGTACTACTGGACTGAATTCTGGTATACTTCTGGAATCTTAAATAAAAACAGATAGCATGACCAAGGCCTTCTCTGAAAAATGTCTACTTGATCCTGCTAAGGACAAGATAGCTGCCTCTTGATAAGCCCAACAATATTCTATGTATGTACATTCTGAGACTAATTTAGGAACTTTTCCAGAATAGGGCTCAACTAAAAGCCATTGCCTTTTTTCATTTTAATTTCATTTTTAAGCCCTTATCACTTAATCAATACTTTAGACTAGAAGCAAAATCTCTTTGCATATATTGTGACTCATGAACTACTCATCAAATTTGATAATTACTCACCAAATTTCTTATTAGCAGAAGGGAGTATAGTATGATTCCTATTCTTTTTCATTAAATAATATCACAAATTAAAGTACCTGTTATGTTTAAACCAGTACAGATGATAACCCTCTGCAAGTAATTAATCACTATAGGCTGCTACCAAAAACTTAACAAAAATGTTCTTTCTATCATGTAAGGATATTTCTCAATGGTTAATGCTAACATTTAATATTCACATCTGAAAATAATTCTTAATGTCAATACTGTAATAGTTTTAAAATGGATTTTTCAAGTGAGACTTTTGTTTTAGCTATATAGTTACAGTAGATCTCCAAGTATATAAAGGAGATTTGAACAGTTCCTATTTTGTAAGGCTAAAGAGAGTTTTTGACTCATCTTTCTTCTTTCTTTTTTTTTTGCCCTGTTGGATGCTTGTTTTTATGAATTACAACCCCTGGTAAAAATAAAAATATTGGGTTTCTGTCTGGATGGTCTCTTGTGACGAGCCGATGGACAGAGAATGGAAGCAGTGGACTTCCTCCCATATTTGGGCATACCAGGGGTTGTAACTTTAAATACATACCTATTCCCTGGGTTGGCTGATAAGGAGAAGAACTCTGTGGCTTAGTGGTTAACACATCTGCCTAAGATGCAATACAGCACAGGTTCTAATCCCAGTAAGGGTATGGCTAGCTGATGAGAGCTAAATAGCTTGAAATACATCTATACTAGTCTCCCTTTACTTATTTATCAGCACAAATACTATATATGTGTGTGTGTGTGTGTGTGTGTGTGTGTGTAATTAGTGTCACAAATACAAATACAACACATATATATGTATATATAGCACAAATACAACACACACACAGACACACACAGACATATATATATATATATGTATGTATAAAACATCCCATCAGATGACAGTCACACTTCATATAATAATTAAATATTTAAAACCTCAGTAAAGCATTACCTACAGACTCACATGCAGATATTTTTCAAGTGTATTATAATAATAAGTAGATATATTATTTCAAATGTCTCTGTCTGTCTATCTATCATCTATTTGACACAATACAGAATATGTATGTATGTATGCATGCATGCATGCATGTATTGTGTCAGACAGAAAGGCAAATACACACACGCACACATGTGAAACAAGGTATCTATTACTTATAATATTGGATAGATTTCATAAATATCTAAAACAAATGAATATACAGTCAAAAATAAGATCTGTTTTTAATTTAAACACTTAATCTATGAGATGGATGACCTGATAAATATGATGAAATAAATACATAAATTGTTCAGTTCACCCACGACATTCTGTGTCAAAAAACTCTTTCATGAGTGCAGAGAGCACAGGATCAGCCTTTTTGTATTTTCAGAGCCTTTGACATCCTTTTGTCAGTTAGAAGAGACTAATCATTTTGTGTACTGTGATCATGTCATCTCTCTGGCATTTCTAAATTACTGTGAATTGTACATTATGTGTCTATTCAGCTGCTAAACACATTCATATGCAATACTCCATGTTTCCATATCTGAAATGGATCTCTCCTGATGGATTTTCCTGCTGTAAAACACTGGCTATGCTACTGCAGTGAAAGAATTAATTCCTTGGTACAGTGAGCTGCCATTCTTGCTTTGGCTCTTGCCAATCTAGTTCGAAAGCATGTAAATGCGAGTAGATAAATAGGTACCAATTCGATGGGAAGGTAACAGCATCCCATACACCTCAGCATATGTCATGCCAGTCACATGATCATAGATACATCTTCGGACAATCCTGGCTACCTCAGATAGGAAACGGAAATGAGCACCGTCCCCTAGAGTTGGACATGACTGGACAGGGGAAACCTTTCTCTTGTTACAGAATTCAAGTATAACTCTTTGCAAAGGTCTCTGATTAATAAGCTGCAGAATGAAATCCACAATACAGCAAGATCAGAACCTTGCAAGGTTCCAGAGCTAAGAGAACATTCATTACACAGCCATAGTTTGATCAAGCTTCTGAAATAAGCCAAATATATTTTAATCTATTTTAATACACCAGAGACAAAGCCCATTTTACACCCCACCCTTTTTTTTTTTTTTTTTTTGCAAAACAAGGTAGGATACCACTCAGAGGTATTCTCAGGGTGAGCAGTAAATAAAAATAGAATCAATCCTGTTTCAACCTAACATTAATTTTGTTTCAACTTTTCCTCACTGAAAATATTTCTGGATTCCTCTTACTTGTAAATAGAGAACTTAAAAGCCACATTCAGTGGCCTTACTGATCTACATTTTCTTGAATCTTGTTTTTTATTTTTATTATTGAAAGCACCTTACTTGCAAGAATGCTTTATTTCACCAATACATTATGTCACAGTATCTAGTGCCTTCCAAATATTCTGAACCGAACTTCCAGCATCCCCAGTGACTATGGGCAATAGCAGGCCAATCCAACTGGGAGAAGGCATCAAACTGGGGTCCTTGCTTCACATACTATCCGATTACATTAATATTGTCAGATTGCACCATGCAGTTTACAATCATCAAAAGGTACAACACAAGCTTAAACAAAAGTGCCACAAATGCCAAGAACGCCTAGAGGCTGGGAAAAACATAGGAGAGCATCCAGGCATATGATGCAAGAACATTAAGCTCTTATTTAATAAGCAACCTTGGCTCTCTCCAACAAAGATTATTAATGAGCCAGAATTGCAAAAATAATAATAATAATAATTCTGTCAACTCCAGTTAGGACAAGAAAGTCCTAAGTTGAAGCCAAAATCACCCAGCAACCAAACTTAACAGAAAGCAGTCAGAAGAACAAAAAAGAGGGGGGGGGCAAATGTTTATTTTGTCATTCCAGTAGCTCCCCGCCCCCCATTCTGCATACTTAACAAAACAGCTGAGGACAAAACAAAAGGAACTACAATTGACATTACAGTTTCATAAAATCCTTCTATCAATAATGCTGTTTTCACAATCCCTTCATCATCTACTAAGCTAGAAACAGTACAGTCATTTCTTGAGACTGGAGTACAATCAAGACAAAGAAAGCCCCTCCCCAAAAGACAAGGTTACCCAAATAACAAGTCATGTTGTCCTTAGATACTTACTTTGGCTGAAGGACGCTGTATGTGTGTATGTGTGTATGTATGTATATATGTATACACAAACATATACATACAAACATACATACATATTACTGCTGATTCGGCACACATTTTTTTTTGCCAAACTGAGCCAAACCGGTAGGAACCCACCTCTGATCCAGACCTAAATCAAAACCCATATTAGATTTAATCCAAGAAAGAGACAATAACATTTAATAATCCAGAGCTTTTAACTCCAAAAGTTAAGGCAACAGAACAAAAGATACATCTTTTCAAACAAAGCTATCAGGCACCCATCTGTATATACTGCAGGCTTTTTGAACAGATGTTTAAATCTTTCTGTTGGCTCCTTACAGCCAAACTGAACATTTCAGTAAAGTGCCATAATTGGAATATCCTAATGTAATTTATTTTCCTCCAAAAGGCCAGCCACAGAGAAGTCTGATTTAGACAGGAGACACAGGGGTGGAATGAGATTCATCAACTTAATCTCTTTCTTCAAAAGCTGCCTATCAATACAGGAAGCTTTTCAATGCGGAGCTAAAGACCTTTATCTAAAGGTCTGTTCATGGAAGAAGCATGCATCATCACTGGGAGGAGAATTAACTGGCAAAGGAAAGGCATGTCTTGTGCAGGTGATCTACACAGCATATGAGTAATGCATTCCATAGGCACCGCAGTTGCTCAGAGACTGTTCCATGCAGATCGGAGCGTGATAACAACAGGGTGTGATAAACTAAAATTATTCTGCTCCTTTCTACCCTCAGGCACCCAAGTTCTTCAGAGAATTCTATGGCAAAAGCACCCTAAGTCCTGCCTGCCCAGCTTATAGCCACCAAGCCAAACACACCTTCCATCAGGCATTCAATACATTTCCTGCTTTTATGGCCATACAGCTAGCCTGGGCATATCTTCTCCTTTCTGACCCAGAAAGCTCATGGCCATGACACAAAGAGTCTGACATTTGAATGACTAAGTACATGGCAAATGTAGCTTGGAGAAGATTCTCCTGGGAAAGTTTCGACTTTTTTTTCTAGAGAAATGAAGATTATTTCTCTTTTCGTTATCTATGACCCATAAAAGCCTCGAGAGGAAATTGGCCATTGGTGTCCTTCAAATTCCACATCTAAGTATTGTCCTTCACATGTTCCCAAGAAAATATATTTTCCAGCTGTTCCCCCTTCCTCTCTCAACTTATCTCTTAAATCTCCAATAATAAAGATTAAATGTTCTCCGTGGCTCGGTCCCTTCTGAGAACGTACAGGTCAACTGAAGAACCTCTCTATGGTATTAATCATTTAGACATTATGTAGCTCCAATCAGTGGATGCATATTGTATTTCTCAGCTTTATTGTTCACTCGTGCAATGTCTTAAAGATATTTAAGTATTTGCATACTCCTTATAATTCACAGGGGCACAGCCAGTGCTTCAAACTGTGCTTGGATCACAAGACAGCACCCAGCAGAGTTAATTTCTCTTGGCATCCAAGAGGCCTTATGCCCCATCTGATTGTTTCACGGTTTATTTATTTAGAGCAGCTAGCATATTACTAAGATGGTGGGGTGGTGGCAACTATGGTCCCTTTATGACCTGTGGACTTTAACTCCCAGAATTTCTGAGCCAGGCTGGCTCAGGAATTCTGGGAGTTGAAGTCCACAGGTCATAAGGGGTCCATGGTTGCCCATCCTTGTACTAAGCAGAGCACCAACCTTAAACATAATCTGTAATTCTGTCAATGCCAATGGACTTTACATAGTTTCAACCCTACAGAGTTTCAAGAGGCATTCTTAGGGAGGGGGAGGGGGAGGTTGCACCACACATTTGTGTTTAAGATCACAAATGTCACAGGAACCTGCCCAAGCAAAAGACAGAAATATAAACTTGACTACTGGGAAGAATTCAGGGAGGCAAAATAAGTATGTGAGGAGCAAACTCATCAGTTTTCCTTCTGGTAAATGCATATATTTGATTGACTACTTCCATTCTGGCAATCCATTCTGCCGCAACCTCCCTCACGGACCCTCCCAAATTTCATATGTGCTCTGTATTCCAAAAGTTGGGAACGTCTTAAACATAGAATTTGAAATGATATAAATAATAATAATAATAATACCAAAACCGAATTAACTGAATAGGGGTTTGCTTTTTCAAAAGATACGCAAACATTATATCAAGTGACCCTAATCAAGGAAAAAATAGATTTGCCACTTAAATAGGTTCTCATTACTTTTACTCCAGATTAAGACTGTGTGACAGAATTTAAAATGCTGCAGCACAATTTTCCATGAGATCTTTTTGTTCCAAGGGCAACCCACAGACTTGCAAAACATTCACTCTCTTCCCACACTTAGGCAAAAGGCACATACACACACTTAAACTTGTTTACAAAACACAAAAGGCCAGTTGAATATCTGAAAGTAGCTTGCTATTTGGGCTTCCATTTATGCTGCCATTCTATTTAAAAAGGAAATGGGTTTTTGTCTGTAAATGTTATCATCATCTTCAAAAAAAATATAGAAGGAAAGAATTTTAAATAAAACAACGATTTCTCTATTTGGAACTTTCTATTTCTTTATTATGAAACCTTTGATGGGAAGTGAAAATTGACCATGAATTTAGTAATTCATGATTTGTGCCCAAAGCTCAATATGAAGAATTTCTGTGACTGCTCTTTTTCTATTTAAAAATCAGTAATACAAAGTACCAAGCCATGGACTTGGGAACTAATAATAAATAGGATCTTGCCTTGAGGCACTGGGTGGGAGATAGGTTGTTCCATTCCTCTTCTATGTGCCGTGTTCATGCTATTATCAGGATGTGCACAATGAGAAATGTTACAAAGGACTTCGACCAATGACACCGATTCCAAGAGAAACTGTTATTATATTTCTATCAGTTAATATAGTATTTCTACATAGAATTGGCCAATAATCATCACAGAGAGTTGTTGGTCCAGCACAAAAAACAGACTTGGAATAAACACTGATGCAGATCATACAAAGGAAGGACCTGCATAACTTGCTTTCAAAGATTTCCTATAATATTTGCATCCACATAACCAATTATTAGGCTATGCCATTTGCTATTTTGCTGCACATTTAAACCATCTAGCAAATTCAATAATTTTGAGGAAAGCTAACAGGGTATTTTCAGTGAACGGCATTTAACATTCTTTAGAAAAAGGATCCTAAAGTATGATAGCTAAAAAGATACTTCAACAAAACTACGAAACTAAATTAAGTTATCCACCACTGAACTTGATTGGTGTAATTGATGTTGCCTTTTTTCAATGGGGTATGAAAAAATAGGAGAAAATAAAATTTTCGTATTTATAAAGTTCTTTGGGCTATAAACTGCTGCCTGAGGGAGTTGGGATTAAACTGTTTTTGGATTTTCAAATAATGTTTACTTGGTTTTATTCCCTCCTTTTTTTCCCCTACTGCTACTTTTTTGTTATCATTGCAATTAGGAAAGACTGAATATAAATAATACATATTTCTAAGGGGTTGGGAAGCTTGATGAGCTCCGTGCTATTACTAGACTGGAGAAAGTTCTCTTATGTCAGCATGAAGCCAATTCTCCCAAATGCCTGTGTCAGCAAGAGGTGATTTAAGAAAATAAGTAGTCATGAATTAGTTTTCCAAACTTGGGGAAGAAAACCATGTTCATCTCAACATACTGTATACAGGCAGAAGGAATTCATTAGAATACTATTGGGAGGAAATAGTTTCCTCACTAAAAAAATGAACAGTGAGACAAGACCTCACTGCTAACTTAAAATGCACTTAATTTATGGCAGAAGGAAACAGGTGATCTGTTTTTAAAGTCTAACCCAATCTATTATTTTCCACAAATAAAATGAGGACAGCAATGATATATCATGGTTGAGGCTGAAGAAGATAAAAGCTTGCATGGCCTTTGAAATTTTATTAATCTTAATAAAAATATGACCAACTATGGAAAGTAAAGGTGAGGAGTACATAAATTAATAATAAGTATGTGTACATGGAGGGATGGGGTGGCTCAGTGGCTAAGACGCTGAGCTTGTCGATCAGAAAGGTTGGCAGTTTGGTGGTTCAAATCCCTAGTGCCGTGTAACGGAGTGAGCTCCCGTTACTTGTCCCAGCTCCTGTCAACCTAGCAGTTCGAAAGCATGTAAAAAATGCAAGTAGAAAAATAAGGACTACCTTTGGTGGGAAGGTAACAGTGTTCCATGCACCTTCGGCAGTTAGTCATGCTGGCTACATGACCATGGAGATGTCTTCGGACAGCGCTGGCTCTTTGGCTTTGAAACGGAGATGAGTACCACCTCCTAGAGTCGGGAACGACTAGCACATATGTGTGAGGGAAACCTTTACCTTTATGTGTACATGACAAATGCACACTGGCTTTTCAATCAAGTCATCAAGAGCCCTGAAGGATATTCATCCTGTAAATTACAGCAGCATAAATGGAATCGTAATATTGCACAGAGGAATTCCCTTCTAGATCTTCTTTTTCTATGCTACAATGACACTGTTGTTCAGCTCTCCATTGTTAATTATCAACAGGCTGAAAAGCCATGGTATTCCCAGCCTACAAAAATGGAAAACTGGACTTAAGGGTGAAAATGTGTAATGTAACGGGTAGGAGGATAACAGGATGGGGTTAACTTCTTCCTCCAATTCAGATGGCCGGGACAAACATCTGTAACATTCTTCTCCTACAGAGTTTCCTCAAGCAGAAGCAAAAATTGTACAATATTTACCCAAAAATAAGATTAGCCTTGAATTTATGATGCTTCCCCCAAGAAAAAAAGGAAACAATTTATATTATAGATACAAAAATCTATACAATGCCCATCTTCTTCAATTTGTCAGTCTAGGAATCTCTTTCTAGACTCAGTTTCAGATGACAGGTAGGTTTTCCCCTTCTATAAATCATGTGCATGCATATTGTCACCTTCAGGTCAAAAAAAAGGGAAGAGATAGAACCCTACTGAGCTAATAACTCAGATTAATAATGGTTTCCTGTGAAATACTGGAACTTATAAAAGTAATTTATCCTCATGGATACATGGGAAGGGCAAAATGTCAAAAAAAAGTTAAAATTCACAGCTCCTTTTGAATGATAGTAGGCTTAGTTTTTAAGCAAATCTTCAATTTTAGGCATTTTGCATTTCCACAGTGGTACTTTATTTTCCATAAATATTCTGAAGAACAACTCCCATTTAATTTACATTTGAGGGAAATCTCTCTTCTAAATATTGTACAAATAAAACAGAACAGGAAAGAACTAATGAACCAGGGAAGACATAACCTAATCTCCATTTCCACAATGGAAGTTATAAGAAATACTAAGGATGCTGAAAAACCACTGGCAACAAGATCACAAAAGCCTACTAAATAGAAAAATAGCTTAAACGGATTCAGAAGTGTTCTAGCACCCACAGAAGAAACTATGGCCTTCCTTGGAAGAACAGGCAGGCAAGCAGGCAACTTTTTTATGTATTCACTACTCCACCTGCCGTTTCCTGCATTGCTTTATCCCATTGAAGCAACTCAAGATAAAGAAGCAATTAACAATATTTTTCACCTTTGGAAAATCTAGGATTGGACTAAATCCAGGATTATCCAAGCAGATTTCTTTTTCGTGCACTGGATCACCTTGCTTTCCTTGATATAGAACCTGTCTCGTATGCCCTTCAAATCTGCTCAAGAGTGAGGAAAAAGTCAGATCATCTGCTCAGCCCATTCTGCTTAAGCAATGATATCACTGAGATTGTCCACCAGGAATTCTCTATACTTATATATTTTCTTATTCTCTGAGAAAATTAAAACTGAATGTACTAGGCTGATCATTCCAGACTCATAAGGAAAAGGTATCCATCAGGAAGTTAGAAAGAATTAAATGTAATTCCTCAAATAATGAGGATTTTAATTCTAAGCCACACTTAACATTGTCATGAGCAGGGTATTTTAATAATTTTAATAATGCATTGTTAGTATTTGAGCAGCTCAAGAAAATGAAAATATATCCTTAAAATAAGAAGATCTAAAACTGACTGAGTACTATATGCCTTCTTAGATTATTAAATGATAAGATATATCAGGAAATTTATTTGGAAAAGTAATATGCACATGTAGGAAATTTATTAAACCAGTGGGAGAAAGCAAATGTATAACTTTTCAGGTCTTTATTAGAAGTTTCCACAATTAGTTATATAGAATCACCAGGAATTCTTAAAAAGAAGCAACTGGAGAGGTTAGTAACATAATGGATAGAGATCAAGGAATACCTTGGCTGAACACGGGATAGGAATTTATCCTATCCCATGATATTAGGTTTGCTTTCCAGGTTCTCCAGATATCCTGTATCTGTAATTATTAGAATACTTCTAGATTAGGGGTGTCAAACTCAAGGTTCAGGGGCCGGATCCGGCCTGCAGGGTGCTTAGATCTGTCCCACAGGGCCACTCTGGAAATAGCCAACAACCAGCCCACGATGCCTCTGCCAGTGAAAATGGAGCTTGGGAGGCTGTGACGGACTCCTGCAACCCTCTGCCAGTGAAAATGGAGCTTGGCAGGGCTGCATGCACCCACCCTGGCCACATCCACCCGGTTCCCAATGATGCAGTCCTCAATGAAATTGAGATTGACACCCCTGTTCTATGTTGTACTGTTTAAAAACTAATACTGGGTTTGGGGAGATCTGATTCAACAGAACTCATTCAATAGAATGAGAACCTGTAAAGGGGGGGGGGGCATTCACTTTCTTTCAACCCCATCTATTTCACATGTAGGATGATCAGATCTGGGTTACAAAAATCCAGATGATTGCCAGCTGGCAGCAAAGAGCTACATAAACCTCCAACTCTTTGATGGTTGCATGGAATTGTCTGGCGTTTATTATGGGATTGCAGAGAACATAACATGAGAAGTGATTCCCCCATATGCCACTCAAACAGTCAAACATATATTTAAAAAAATAAAGGCCAAAATAATAAAGTCCATCTCAAAAAGCAAAAAAAAGGGAAAGAAACCAGAGAAAGAGAACCTGTACTGAATGTCAATTGGCCCAACTTTTCTAATGAATGAGCTTACTTTTCCCTTTTAAAAAAATAATCTAACAATACACCTATTTTTCTGCTTTATGTTCAGAATGACACATTATGCCTCAGGCCAAAGGGATTAAAATGTTTGAAAGTACAAAGATTCAGATTCATTATTTATTAGCTCACATACTTTACATTTTCCTTTTCTAGGAAGGCTAGCATTTGCACAAGTTCAAAACTGAGACTGACACAACAATTAACTAATGGCCTTTATGAAGTTCTGCTTTCCAGGCACTACAATATGTAATTCCACACTGTATTATGAAAGCAGAATGTAAAGCAACTGGATCTAGTTCATGCAAGGTTCACTTGTGATAGCCCACCAAAAACCAAACAAACTAGATTTCCATGTTAATTCTACAACTACTGTCTTTGAATTACAGTTGCTGGTGGGCTTCAGGGTAGCCCACGATCATGCAGCAAATGGTATCAACATTGGAATCATAATATAAGCAAGCAACTAAATTTGTGCAATTACAGCTGCTATTCTTCCTGCCATAGGAAATTTTATGCAATCAGCATCCCCAGACAGCTCTGCCCAAATTGTAAGCCCACTGTAAAGAGTGACAAACATACTAGGTCAATGGCCTGGCGCCATATAAAAGGATAATTATTATCTAAACTCTGTATACATCTATAATAACAACAAAACTGTGACTCATTCAACTTACTTATAGCCACAGAAATATGGGGACATCTGCTTATTAATGAGATCAGAAAACATAATTTATCTGGGTTTGGGTATAGCTCATTCTATTTTGATGATACCCTATACATGGTGATGTTCCATGGAGCAGGCAATAGAAAAGGCTTGCTTCCTGGGTCCCACTGGGTGACGTTCTCCAATTAATGGGAGGTGGAGCATGGCCCTCCTGTCAGGTTCATGAAACAGGCAGAAACAACTGAAGAAAGAAAGTCTCTCAAGTAGCCCTGCCTGCCACACTATGAAGGCTTTGATAGATGACAACTAGCACACTGAATTGTACACAGAAGTATATATGGAGTCAGTGCAGCTCTCATACAAAAGATGCAACATGTGCATAGCAAGATATGCACATAATTAGGCACATCATCACCTTCTGGAACAATTGCAACCTCTAACTGTTCTTCAATGGCAGTTCTTGTAGAGCACATTTTATTAATTCACTCAGGGATGACCACAGCCCAACAGACCACGTACAATGGCACAATTTGTTTTGGACTTAGTATGATATGCGAACCATCCCAAGAAATAAATGTGATCTGTTTGCAGCAACAAACCAATCTGTAGATGGATTATTGCTATCTACAAACCCCCGTTTGAAAATAGATGCCATGTCATTATTTCTGAGGCTTTCCTGAAGCTTGGGGAGGGCGAAAAATGGCACCAACGGGACAACTGGAAGTTTTGAAAGATCCGTTTCCGTGTTCCGAAGGGCCAGGAGAGGGCGTTTTCGCCCTCCCCAGGCTTCAGGAATGCCTTTGGAGCCTGGGGAGGGGTTGTGCACTCATGTGCAGTTGGGCAGGGAATTGAGTGGGCACACCCAAATGTTCATGTGATAGCACAGGTGCAATTTTGGCATGCCATAAGAAAAAGTTTTGCCCCTCACTGTCCTAGAAGGATTGTTTTCTGTGAGGGGCAGGAGCCTCCTGCTAGAATTTATATATCTTTGACAATATCTACCTTCCATTTTCATATACAGTCTGTCCATTTCTGCACATTCATAGATTTTCCTTCTTATAATCGGGTCTAGGGAGACATCTGTTTGTTTCCAGTTCTGTGCTAGTACAATTCTACTTGAAGTTAATAAGTGTAATATTACGTATTGTAATTTTTTCTCCATTTTCCCATCAAAGATTGGGACATTTGATGGTACTTTCATATGCATAGGGAAATGGTGAATAGATAAAGGTTTGGGTAGACTACACTTCGGATGAAGAGGTGGCTGGAGAAGGCTAGTTTGGGTGAACTCAAACTCCTGGTTTTTGAATCAGTTTTCTTGTTTTGCGCCAGGTAGGTTTCAGGGTTTCAGGCAAAAAAATAAATCTAAGTAGTTCTAGTGACCAGGTATTTCCCCAATATGATGAACTGAACTGAGCCATGAAGATTTGGACATTGAGATCTGCTCCCACAAACCTCCCCACATACATACATGACATACCACTCCCCATACACATGTGAACATACCCTAAGTTGATTTCCGAAAAGGATTAGCGTTCGTCTCTCTCTCTGACCCAAACTCATATAGAATGCCATTCTAAGATATAGGGAAATAAGCAAAGAAGTAAACACCTCAGGAATTGAGGAAAGCAACTCTGAATTGTAAGAACAATGATCAGGCATTGCTAATTTTGTATTGTTGTGGAACATTTGTGCAGCACTAATGCTCTGGAGCAAACTCTTGGAGAGTCGATGTGATTTTTTTTCCCAAGAAGAATCAACCTAAACAATGAAAAAATAGTACTTTGCAAATAATTCTCTCAACAACAAAAAAAGATACTGAAACAGTTTATTGACATTTGCCTGTCTTCCACTACCAGAGGTTATAGAGAACTAACTTTTTTTTTCAAGATCTGGACAAGGCTTTTGCTACTGTTTGCAAGCTGAGCACAAGTTGAAATCAAGAGGAGGTACAGCACTGGCACCACATACCAGAACAAGATTCAATGACTGTCAGCGTCATTCTTAAACATTAATCCATGTTGCTATGCAACTAGCTGGGGGAAAATGTCATACTTTCGGATTAACGTCTAGACTGCCTGACCTTTCCCTTGGTTTCTGGATATAATTGGCAAAAAAAATCTGGGTTCATGAGTTGGTGGCCATTCTAATACAGCAAATTATTTCTAGGACAAAATGGGAGCAGGGGTGATTGGAGAAATTCTCAAAGATGAAAAGGCCATTAAACTACCTGTTTTAAGACAAGTGATGTCCAGAGACGAATTTCAGGCCTCACAATCCAACTGCCAAGATTTTGATTTGCTCAGCAACCAACTCAGACAAAGAGTCCTTTCACTGAATGGGATAATGTCAATTCTTCAATTAGCCAAGAAGAAACTGAAAGAAGATTATTACCTCCCGGGCTCTGCAGAGGGGTAATTGCCTTCCCCAACATTTTCATTTATTTTCTCTTTTTTTTAAGTGCAAGACAATGCAAAACTCCCTTGTTATTCCTCCTTTTTTACTCTAGTCTATTGCTTTTTCTTGTGTATTTATACTTTCATATGCAAGTGTACTGAGCACAGTGCATCATTTGCTACTTGAAGCTTCAGATTCTGAATTCTGACTTGCAGCAAAATTGATCGCCAAGAGATCCTAAAGGTGCTTTCCCTAATCTACTGAGTTTCCCATGTGTTGGACTTCAGGTGAAGTCCTTACTTCACAAGAGACAAGAGTGGGAAGAAAACAAGAAACAGGTGGCTCCATCAGTGGTGATCCTTTGACCAGCTCTCTGCCAACTCCAAATAACATCAGCCATTATCAATCTACTGCTGGCACGGCCAATGCCTGGCCACTGGCCCACAATTATGACAAGTGAAAGCATAATGGATCTAGAAGTCAAGAAGGATGGAACAGCTATATGAGAAAACAAACCAGGCCTATGGGTTTTTTTTCCCTAAGGCAGTAAATTTCAACTAGAACAATCCTGAAAGCCAGCATCTCCAAACCTTGCTGCAGCTGTCAGCTCCAATATTTATATACTAGTTCATTATGGCTGATTGGCAGTCAGGATATTTCTGTGGGGCCCGATAGGATTTTTAATATATCAATGTAGCCATTTTCCCCTGACAATTGTACAGAGCTGTAATAGAAACTACTGAGGATCCTGCTTATGATTTGGCTGGTTTAAAATCATCCAGTGAGGACAGATTTGAACCTGAGTTTCTCAGGTAGTAAGCCAACATTTTAGCCCAGTGTTTCCTCAATTTAGTAACTTTGAAACATGTCAAATTTGTCTCCCAGAATTCCCATGCTGGCTCTGGGAGTTGAAGACCACACATCTCAAAGTTGCTAAGATTGCTAAATGCTGTTTTAGCCACTACACCACTGGGTTCTCTTTACAGGATAAGAAAAATATGGCAAAGTCTTAAAGCTAGCAACAAGTGACGGGTACTATTTGACACCTCTATCAGCTTCATACTTCATCCTCTTGAGCTGCATCTTTAGCACAGTCCTTCTGATGCACTTTGTTATTATATACTCTATCCAGACATACTTGTGATGAGGCTCTGAGAGCCATGTGCCTGAATTATGATTATGTAATGATAGAGATGCTATGACAGTTGTAAGTGTGTGGACTGGTCATAAGCCACTTTTTCAGCGTTGTTGTAATGGTCCCTAAATGAATTGTAAGTTGAGGACTCCCTGTACTGATGAATATAAATATTGTAAAAAAAAGTTATAACTCCTAGGAGAAATGACTATTACAAATAGAAACGTGAATATTTTCTCAATGCAGATCAGGGGTGGGTTCCTGCCAGTTCTAACCTCGTCTATAGAAGACGTTCCACAAATCTTCCGTGCCATTTAGAACCGGTTCCAGCTCCCTCCCCCGTCCATCCGCACATCATCAAGATGAAGAGCGAGAGGAGGAATTCCTGGAGTTGAAATCCACAAGTCTTAAAGCTATCAAGTTTGAACACCCCTGGGGGTTTTTTTCTAAAGTGTTAGGGGTGCAAGGGTCTTGTAACTTGACAGCTTTAAGACTTTCACACTTCAATGCCAGAGTTCCTGAGCCAATATGACTGGAGGAGGAATTCTGGGAGTTGAAGTCCACAAGTCTTAAAGCTGTCAAGTTTGAACATCCCTGAGGTTTTTTTCTAAAGGGTTAGGGGTGCAAGTGTCTTGTAACTTGACAGCTTTAAGACTTGCATGCTTCAAATGCCAGAGTTTCTGAGCCAACGTTTTGGTTGCTAAGCAAGAGCATTGTTAAGTGAGTTTCACCACATTTTGCAAGTTGACCACGCCCACCCAGTCATATGACTGCCAAGCCACTCCCACTCAGTCACATGGCCAGCAAGCTACTCCCACAAAGCAGGCCACATCTACAGAAGAAGTTCTAAAAAAATTTTGAAATCCACCACTGGTGCAGACATGCAAAATTTCTAGCTGAACATAGAAAGGGAAACCCCTTGGGAATTATAGTGCTTTGTGGCTAGACTGCTCAAACACCCCTAAAAGAAGGAATGACAAACCACTTTCATAACACTGTCAGGAAAACTACATGGTCGCTAGAAGCTGATCTTGACTAGAAAGAGGCTATAATTTTTGACAACCTAAGTGGTCAATTAACATTTTAGTAGATTTAACAGAAAGTGACAATGATTAATTACGGTAATCCTCTAAAACCTTCTACATGAAGCAAGGAAACCAACTCTCTTGCATGCACTCTCAATTTACTTCTTATAAAATATAGTCTGGCTCATTGGGATGATTTGCTCTTTCTGGTCCAGGTAATATGCATGTACAAGAGTGTTGGCCACATGACCATGGAAATTGTCTTCAGACAACACTGGCTCCCTTGGCCAAGAAACAGAGATGAGCACTGCACCCTAGAGATGGACACAACTGGACAAGAAAACTTTATCTTTTATAGGTCAAGGAACCTTGGCCCTTCCGTCATAATTCCTATCTATTCCTAGCCAGTCAGAGATTCTTTGTGTTTCCAAAACATCTGCTGATCTCATCCGTCCTGTAGCAGCTGCACAGTAAGAAAATCTAGTAAATGAAGACTTTTACTGAGAATATAGAGTAAAGAAAGGAGCCCCAAGGACACTCTTGCCCTTTGGTTTTTTATCAACACTTATTTTGCCGTTCTCTGACCAAATGCAACTAGATTTGATCCCAATCAGGCTTTTCACTTTTACAAAAAAGCAAACCACAACCATTTCATTCCATAGGAGAAAAATCACAGAGAGAAGATTAAAATTTGCCTCTCCAGGTGACAATTCAGGAGCTGGGGGAACCACAATTGTTAGCAATTTTGAGAAACAAAGGTAGAGGTTGATTGTGGAATCTGTATGCAATCTCTCACTTGACCCTCCAAATGCCTCAGGTCACTTCATCTACCATTTGCATCTGGCCTTCTTCTAGTAACCTGCTGCATCTGACACAATACAGCTATATATTATATACTTTGGATTTAAATACATACAACATGTATGTTTGCATGTTTAGTGGCAGAGGTTCATTCCCAGAAATCTTTAGGTAGATTTGTACTATATTTTACACAGCTGGAGAATAAGGAGCAAATAAAAGAAACAGAATTTTAGTTAAGGAAAGATGGAGGGCTGTTCTCTTCTTGCATCTGATTATCATACAAATGTGTCCTGGCAACATCATTTTCCTGCCAAATTCCCATGATAATGTCTTCATTTGATTCCTGAAGACTCACCTGTTATTTCAACAAGGTCTATATGAGTATGTAACATCTCTTTGGCTTGATTTCCTGAGACCCTGGAGGTAATTTACATTCAGGTGATTGCCTGAATGTAAACAGGGGTCATAGAGGCAGGGATGGGAAATGATAATGTGAGAAACATAAAATTTTATCCAGGTATAATTTTACTGTACATCTTGCCTTTCAGTTCACTCAAAAATGGATGAGGAATATTTTAAGTTAGAAATGGGGAAAATGTCCTAATATGGCAGACAGATTAGGGCTTTAGCACTTCCCATTATTTTCATATTATAGGCCAAGTTCTTTAAACCTACAGATGTGCTAAATTACAAGCATCAGAAGTTTTAAGCATGCATTATAACATTGGCTGGAAATTGATATCCAATATGACTGAAGGACATCAGATGGGAAGAAGTTGGTTTTTTTAAACCTTTGAAGTTTGTTTATAAATTTTGTTTGTATAGGCAACAGATGTTAAACATGGCCCCAGAAATCTAAAGCACACAAATCAAGCAGTCCTTGATTATTTAGAAGGCAGGAAGTAGGGATGCTGTGTGATTCATAATATGTTTATTCTGATATTAACAATTTGAACTTAAGGCTATTGAAAAATGGCAATTACTTAGTATGGGTTTATATGTATACCGTATATATTTAAATGCTACAGGAAAACAGCTTTGCTTCCTGTTCAGAAAATGTGCACAAATTATTTCATGGATGTTAGATTTTGTTATGTGAGCAGAAAAGGAGTAGAAAAATATTTTTACTGAAGAAAAAAGTGATTAAGTTTTATAAAGGACTTTAAGACAAATTTTCTGTTGAAATTATTTTTACAATACAATGGAATAGAAGTATTAGAAGTAAGCTATCCATGATGAAGTTTCTTATTCTCCCCAAAAAATTATTAACATCCCTGAGTGCTTTTGTTATTAAAATACTGCTTTTCAAACTTGGGAATGAGCAAAAAAGGAGTTGCATGTATTTTAAAAAGAACATTATAACTGTTAAAATAGATGAGTAAGAATTTTTTCCCCTTGGAATTCAACCCTAAACTGTACTATGGTAGCAGCAACAAACAAAAGCGTATAATGAATTGAAGGCTGTCAGAAAGCAATATTGCAAGATCTGCAGCTTCACCCAGTAATAGTTGATTCTAGCAGCTGATGATACATCAGCTACTGCATGAACAGCACAGCCTTTGTTCTCCAAATGCCTGGGGTGAAATCTAAACTCTTTAATACCTCCAACGCACCTTTCTCTTTTCACTACCTGCTACAGTGAATGCTTTCTTTCCTAGACTTAATCTAAATTAGAACAGTCATCTCTTTGCCAGTGCCTGGTACTTCATGAATCTCCAAAACATAGCAAGATGAAATGAGCTGGAGTATTTTATCTGTTGCATTAACTGAGTAAATTACAGAGCAAGTGCAGATATAGTATGTGTGAGTAAACTCAGAAAACTATCAAAGAATATTTTATATTTTCAGGTCCCAAATATTTTCATGCAGTAGACGGAATCCTGCAGAGTATTTCTAAGTGAGGTTCCCATAAAGGGGAAGCAAAGATGCTGGGGGGGGGGGAGATTTTTGTGCAGAGGAACTAAATCCCACAAACAAAAAAGCTAAAATGGTCAATAAGATATTTTTATGCAATATGCCGCACAGACCATGCAATGTGTTCTGCTTATATACTAAGTAGAATATTTTCTAAGATTCTTATTGATATGTTATACAATAATCAAATCCTTACATGCATTCTATCTTTCCGTGGCTCTACCCCTTTGTTATTACCATTATATTTTGGTAGCTGATCCACTCCTTTTCCCCAGGTCTGTTTCTACCTATTACGATTTCTACTGTGCTAACCTACTATTCTGCAACAGCCGAAGGGAAAATCTCGATGAAGATTCTCAGTCATCCAGGCAGAGTTGTCTGGAAGTTGAGTCATGGCAACTGGACTTCTTTTCTTTTTCGTTTCGTTGCTTATCCAAGTAGCTTCTGAAAAAACTGAAGACACTATTCAGTTGTCTGAATAGTGAAGACACTGTTTTGATAACAATGTTTCAAACAAAAAAGAAAAGTCCAGTTGCTATGATCAACTTGCAGACAACAGAAGGAAAAGCAATCTCATCCAGTAGAACACCATACCACTAACAATCCTGAGTTGTTCACCTTTGAATAGAAGTTCTCTAGATCAACTGGTTGGGCTCTGAACTACTGTATTTTTCACACCATAAAATGCACATTAGCTTTAGAGGAGGAAAACAAGAAGAAAAAAATCTGCCTCTGCCTCCCAGCATCCATCCAGTATTCATCTGGCTAGTGTCCTTGCAGCAAACAGCAAACAGCCTGGCCAGCTTCAGCACATTATTGCAGTCCTAGCACGTGGCTCATCAGGCCCACTCAGTTATGGGTTAACTGAGTTAACTGAGCTGAGCTGCTGCCGTCACTGGGAAACACTGGAGCCTTTGCTACCAAGCAGCTGATTGACGGTTGGATCAGCCGCCCGGAATACTGCTGATAAACTATTCTAGGTGGCGGGGATCACCGCCGTACCACCTATCACCACCACCTATTGCTGTTTGCCGCCACCACCGATTGCCACTACCAAATGGTGGCAATGGTGATCAGCAGTGAATGGCAGTGGCAAACAGCAGCAATCACCACTGCCTAGAACAGCTGGTTGGCAGTACTCTGGGAGGCCGAGCCAACCGCCAATCAGCTGCTCGGCAGCAAAGGCTCCAGCTTTCCCCAGTGGCGGCAAGCAGCAGCCGCGGTGACAAGCGGCAGCAGCAGTGACAGGCAGCGGCAGCGAATGCTGCTGCCATACCAACCCCCCTCCTCCCAGCACAATATTTGCTCTATAAGATGCACAGACATTTCCATCCACTTTTTGGGGGGAGTGCATCTTATAGTGCGAAAAATACAGTAATTTTGGATCCTTTTCTGCTTTATTTTATCACCCCAGACCCACAGAAACAGAAGAGTATGAATAAGAAAGAACTTTCAATGTATCCAAGACTATAAGGAAGGGACCTGGCATACCTAGGAAGAGGTGGTGCCTTCAGCTACCACATAACATCTGAATCTGAGCTAAATCATAATGGAAGGAACAGTTGCTTTAGAGCTCCAATGAAAAGTCTGAAATTTGGAAAAAGAAGAAATATCCAGATTCAAATCCTTACAACAGTATCTGCAAATATAAAAATGCAACAGTACCTATGTTGGCCATTAGGGAAGAAAATTTTATTAGGTCAATTGAAGCTTAAATTTCAAGTTTTCAAATTTCCAAGAAATTTCATCAGGAAAATAAGAAGTCAGGAAAAAAGGGCGGAAGTAATAACATGACTAATATTTAAGGTATTAGCTATACCTGTTTCATTTCTAATTGTTGGGACGGCAAACCTTCAGATATGCAACCTGGTCCTTTTCATGTAGAAAAGTATTATTACTAGGTTGCACTGTGGACCTCCCAAAACTAACTAGGGAGGGGGGAAATGTTAAAGCCACCATTTTTAGAAATATAAATTCAGCTGTTAAAATAAAAATAAACGTTTTATTCTGTGAGAATTACCCAGTTTCCCAGTAGAAAACAAAAGAGAAAACAACTAGGCTAGCCTTTATATAAGCAATTTTGGATTAAAAAGGATTAGATTTTAATCTTTTGACTGATATTTGGGAAATACAAGTGATCCTACCATAGAAATTATCATTTCATGCTCCATACATTAAAAAAAATGACATATCTGAAAATAAACTCAAAGACTATGTACAAGATGGAACATTTATGCCCTAGGACATGGATACATTTCAGAGATTCCAGAGTCCATTTGATTTATTTAGGAGAATTAAACAAGAATGTTTCTCTAACCGCACAATTTCTGCACATTCCCACCCAAAGGGAAATCCTGTGCTTTGGGATTTATGTTATGAATCATCCTCTTTGGAAATAATTCCACAGCCATTGTTTTACAGTGTGGCCCATGAGAAAGCGAAGACTATGGATCATTAGCACTAGAATTAGGACCTACCACAGTGCTTCACAGTAGGATCAGAAGCCATTTCTCTCCCATCGTAGTGAATATTTTACAATTTTAAATTCCTTTGTTTGGTGTGAGCTCGTTTTGACCTTCTCAAAATGCATGCATATACTGTATATATATATATGTGTGTGTGTGTGTATGTGTGTGTGTATGTATGTATGTGTGTATATGTATGTATTTGCACTATATGTATATAGTATTCCCAAATATTTTGAATGAAAACAAGACTTACAAGAGCAGTTCAATTGCTCTTGCATACCCATGCTATACACATATACTTTAATGCCTAAACATTATATTTAGACTGAGGATAACCCTGTCCTGCCAAACTCAGCAGCAGAAACCAGAGCAATAGTTTAGGAACTGCTGTAGAGCGACCTCACATATTGGATTCATGCTATCACTGGCAATTTCCAGTTTGTTTTGACATTCAGATTACTTTCTTTTGTTTCTTGGTCTTTTGCAATTTGCTTTTCATAGTCATTATTAACAACGTCATAATTCCTCTGGTTCCTAATCAATAAGAGATCAAGACTTGAAAATGATGCCTGATGTTATCCTTGAAACTGGTGGGCATGTGCTCAAAATCATACCATGGAAACTGGCTAGTTTTCTTCTCCTGCTTTAGCTTGACTTGGAGCTTGCACAGGAACAGTTGATGATCTGTTCCACAGTCAGCCTCTGGCAATGTCTTTTCTATTATAACTGAGCTCTTCCACTTCCTTGTACCAGTCATACAGTCAAATAGTTTTCTGTGTATTCCCTCTGGTGATGTCTATTTATATGCGTGTGTTTTTTTGTCTGAATACTTTGTTAGCAACAAAGAAATCTTTGGATTTGCAGAAACTGAGAATCCCTCTTTTTTTGCTTCATTTTCATTTCCTTAGTCAGTATAAAGTCTACTTACTTTATATTTCTTTCTTTAATATTTTGCAACTTTGGCAATCCAGTCTCCAACCACAAGCAGCACATCTTGCTTCCATGTTTTCTCAATTTCTAATTCAACTTAACCATAAAACATATCAGCCTCCTCTTCTTCTGCACTAGTGGTTGGAATATGAACTTGGATATCATATTAAAGAGTTGCGCACAAAGTCTAATTGATATTGTTTTGGTCATTAGTTGCATTGTACTTAAGTATCATCTTTCCTATGTTCTCCTTGACTGTGAAATCAATGCTGTTCCTCCGCATGCTTTTGTGACCTTGAGTAGTTCTGGAAGTGTCCATTTCCAAACTATTTCAGTTTGCTGATACCTAAGAAGCTGAAATATAGTTAAATCATTTCATCTTTCACTGTATCGTGCTGTCCCATGTGCATGCTTCTTTTGTTCCATGTTCCCACTGTACTTCTATCTTAGCAGTTTCAGACTTTTCCTCCTATATGGCAACATCAGCAACATCAGATAACCTGAAGCCACATCAGAAACACAATTAGTTCTCTGAAAGATCCTAGGTTTTTCCTCAGTGGTAGGTTTTGCATCATCCAACTTGAGAGGCCATTATCCAGCATGATCATTATCAGTCACTTTACTTTATCTATCCATGGGGTTGGGTTACAGGAGTGGTTTACCTCCCATGTCATGTGAAATAATGCTTTTATGGTTGTCACTAAAATGATCGTCCATCTCCAGCATTGTCCTGTACCAGTATTACCCAGTACAGGTGTCTGTTTCCTACAGCTGGACAGACAAGAATTACCTTCATGCCTTGTGCAATCCTCTAGAGCAAGGATGTCAAACTCAAGGACCGTGGGCCAGATCAAGCCTGTGGGGTACTTAGACCTGGTCTGCGGGGCCGCCCTGGAAACAGTGAAGGACCAGCCCGCAGTGCCTCTGTCAGCTAAAATGGAGCTTGGGAGGGCCACACACGACTTTCGTGAGCTCCATTTTTGCTGGCAGAGGGTTGCAGGAAGTCATTGCACCTGAAAAGAGAGTTTGGGAGGTCATTTTTGCTGGCAGAGCACTCGGACATCACAGGTGACCCCCCGACAAGAGTGACATTGAGCTGGCCACACCCACCTTGGCCCCTCTGAGTCAAACAACCCTAATGCAGCCCTCAATGAAATTGAGTTTGACACCCCTGCTCTAGAGGGTTTATACCCCTGGCACACACTCCCATCTTTCTTCACTCATTTTTCTCTGAAACAGTCTCTTGTTATAATAAGGCAGGACTTCAAGAACACATTCGTGCACCTTCTTTTTAACTCTACCTCCAAGAAATTATGAACATTTGATACCATATTAAATGATCTGATCAAAATGATGCCTCTGTGAAGCAAAAGCAATAACAAGAAATCATAAAAGCAACAGTCCCTTGTCCTAGTATTATTTTTTCATAACTAGTGCTCAGGCGTCAGCTGCTGCCTCTGAACCTGCAAGCTTACAAACAATTGTTTATGTGCAAAATGTTTTATGTTCAAAATGGTTTGTTCTTATTTACCAGGAAGTATAAGGATACATCTCTGATGACCATTTTCAGCACAAAACATGTTTAAATCAAAATGTTTTGCACAACCTGGAAGGTAGGGTGTCTCTTCAATATATTCTTCTTCACTGCTCTTACATTTAAAAGATTTTGGAAAAAAATGTCCTCCCATTACTGTGGCCATTAAGAATAGCTTTTATTTGATTGCCTTCTACTCTTAGGCTGATAACCAACTGTTACGCTGCTAAGCTGTAATAAAAGGCAGCAATTTGCCAACTGCAGCACTTTACAAACATTAAATGCATCAGTAGACACAATGCAGACTATTACAATGAGCTCTTGAACTACAAATTCTGAAGCTAGCAAACAATACTGATCCTCTTTATTATCTGAGATCACAAAGCAAACTCAGTTGGAAGTCTCCTCAAGTAAGCTAGATCAAGAAAGCTTCTTTAATGTGTATCTCAAAAAAGGTAAGGCTCCTTGCATGAAAATCTGGCTGCCAGTCTGCATTGCTGACAGGTAGCTTAGGTCATCACTAATAAATAGCACCAAGAGCACGTCCTTACCTGACACCATATCATCCTGTGACATAGTCGATCCCATAATATTCTCTACAGACAAGTGCATGTAAGGATTGTATTGCATTTAATCAGTTTATTCGTATTTCTAAAGCCCTTTTATAAAGCAAGAGATAGGCCATGGAAATGTACATTCAGCCCAATTGCGATACTCCCTCGTGCTTGAAAAGGGTGTTCCCATTATGGCATTGTTACTGTTAAGTGTTCGTAATTTTTTTGCTTTTAATTTTGTTTACAGATGGTGGGTCTGTAATTCATTCAGAGTCTGCAATAACTGGAGCCACATACAAAAATAATACAGGTAATCCTTGCCTTACAACCATTGGTTTATTGACAAGTTGAAGTTACAATGGCACTGAAAATAGTGACTCGTTGACATTTGTCACATTCTCTGTGGTCACAAGATCAAAATTCAGATACTTGGCAACCGGTTCATATTTATGATGGTTGCAGGCTCACATGATCATCTTTTGCAACCCTCTGACAAGCAAAGTCAATGGGGAAGCCAAATTCACTTAACAACTGTTTTACTAATTTAACAATTGCAGTGATTCACTTGACAATTGTGCAAGTAAGGTCATAAAATGAGGCAAAATTCAGTTAACAACTGTCTCATTTAACACAGACATTTTGGGCACAATTGTGTTCATAGGTTGAGGGCTACCGGTAAAATAAATAATTTCATCTATGGGTAGCATTGTCAATAGTTATATAGAACCAGTTACCGAAGGAGAAACATTTGATACCATTGAATATAGAAGGGCCTCTTGAATTCTAACCAAAATAAAGTGATACTAGAAACTAGATTGTTCTGTTTACTCTTTTTACCCTCTTTACCCTTTAATGGTAAAGTGTTGCTTTTTTATCAGCTTTTATAACCTTAATTCTATAATACGAGCTCATATTTCTCGGTCTCTCCATAAAACTAACTTCTTGACTTATTTGCAAATTGCAAACAAGTGGGGCTAAATACAGAGTGTACTAGGTTAACATGACAGAAATAACTTTATATGTCAAAAACCGAGAGGATACATTAAAGCAAAAATAAAGGCTACAAGTGTCAATCTAAGCTCTTCCTGCATATTACCCGATTTTATTAAAAATAAGACATGAGTATATCAGTGTAAAGAACATTGTTGCACACTGTCCAGAGTCACGTTTTATGAGTTAGGTGGATATATGTTTCCCAAGAAGAAAAGAAGGAATTATACATGTATACATATGTAAATATAAAAGAAAAGAGTCTATTGTTGGGAAATATACAATCTTTCCAAGGTCCCAAATCTAGAATCTATTCACTATATTAGTGCAATATTGTCCCCAAATAAATGGCTCAATTGACTTTTCCCCTGTTTTGTTCTTGCTATTTGAGAAAAATGACCTCAATAAAACTTAAATGTTTTGCCATGTTTGTCAGCTTTTATTGAGCTTTTAAAATCAACAAACCTTTGGGCTAGTCAGTCATCACTTTGAAAGTACCTAGGCTTGCTGGGTTCACATTTCTCCTGCTCCTGAAGTACCTCCAGGAATGCAGGGAGATTGAAAGCCATCACATTAAAATATCCTATTTCACATGAATGGTAATTCAGCTGATCCAGAAAGCCAATCAGTTCTGGTTAGTTCCTGGATGGAAAACCATCACATAAAATCAAGACAGTTGGCTAGATTAGAAAGTGCAAAAAAATAAGATGAAAGCAATAGCAAAAATTTGACATTATGCCAAGAAAGCTTAATAGATGAATCCACCTGAGTCCTCAGGAAGTGCTTGCCTGGATAAATTAAAGATAATTCGATTCTTTCCGTGAGGAGAGCAGTCTCTTTCTTCCTGCATTTGAACTAAGCAAAGAGGTTGTGCCTATCCATCAATGGTGTCCAGAACAAGGATGCAAAAGAAAAGGCAAAAGATGTTTGTTTAATGTTGATTATATAATAATTCCAATTTAATTTATTGCTTTTCAACATGAATGTGTATCCTATCTAAAATATTTTTTTAAAAGATGCAAATGTTTTGCTCACTTCAATATGGTCCATCTCTAAGCATTTCAAGAGGATGAGTGTACTTTTACTACTACTTCCCTTTTATCTTATCTGTTTTCCCTTCACCTAATCTTTTCAGTGTTTGTATTATTTCCTCCAGTCATAGCAGCTGAAAAGGATCAGAAGAAGAAAAAACAGCATGACTGCAAATGATTCCAATCGTGTATATCTCCTTCCCTTCAAAATTGCTATTCTCAAGTGTTCAAAAGATCCTAGTTATATAGAGCTAGCTTTAATCACATATTACAGATGGGAGGGTTGACACAATATATTACATTCAATTTAAGGGGTTAGTTTATGATACAACAAGTTGGATTTTGTTTTTAAGCATACTGTGAGAATCAGGCCACAATATTACACTATCATATGGCTTATTTGTTTGGAGATAACTTAGCAGGAACTGAGTTTGGAAATCTGAGACTACAATTTTTGTGAGCAGAGCACATTGTCTAAGAACTTGTGCAAATATAGTTACTCCTGAATATGCTCAGCTCTTCCATGGAAATCTTCACGTAGAGATGAACCAAATATATTCTTGGGTGTAGGGAGAGGACAATGGGAGTAAACAAGATGTGCCTAATTATAATCTATATTTTGATAATCAATGTATGGGTTCTCATATAAAGATTCATAATTTTAGCTACTGAGAACCAGAAATATTTTTCTTATTACCTGCATCAATATCCCCAAACTGCTGCTCTCAAAATACATTTGGAAACATGACCATGGATTCTGTTAGTTGAGAACAATATAAATTGTTCTCCAGTGCATCTCAAATGTACACAGATAATGGAAGGGCAATGTAGATCTAAGAGAAGTTTGAGGGTGCTTTTCCTCATGAAAGATATTTAAGGTTTTGAGTGCCAACATTTCTTTTCAGTATCCAAACTGATGAGGTGAGAAAGCTAGAAATGTTACCTGGTTAAGATTCCTTTCCTCTTTAAAAAAGGAGTTGGGTTGTTGTTGGGTTGTTGTTGTTTTTTAAGTACACCTATACTTAGAAATTTAGAAAAGACCATTGGGATTTAAAAAGCAAATGAAAAAATAAGGCTGTATTAGAGAAGAATAATCATGTGAGATTTCTGGTTAAATAATCTTTCAAATCGAATGCAATAATAAAAAATAATAATAGTGGGGAAAGGGGAAAATAGAATAATTAAATGGAGTATGGAATGGAGCAGAGATACAGCCAATTTAGTGAGGGCTGACACACTTACTTACTACACAGTCAGTATAGTCAGCTATACCCATTATGATAAAGACCATTTTTATCAAAGTGATAAAATATGTGAGCTACAGGTGGTGCGGAGGTTAGAATACAATATTGCAGGTAATCCTTACGGGCTTACGATCAAATCAGCCTTCCATCCTTCCAAGCTTGGTAACATGAGGAGCCAGTTTGTTGGGGATAATATGCTGACTATGTAAACCACTCAGAGAGTATGGCGGTAAAGCACTGTGTAGTAGTATAGAAGTCCAAGTGCTAGTGTTATTTCTACTGTACTTTTGCATGGCTCGGGTTACATCCAACATTTGGGAAGTGCAGAGACCAAGGACTGAAGGGCGCACATAGTAACAATGTTTCTGTGTGCCTCACTGGTGTCTCTCCACATATTGAGATAACTTCCAGAAATTCCTTCAGGATTCTGTCCCTACAGGATTCTCCTGAGAGCATCCTGTCTGGCATCTTCATTATTTTTTATAACTGGTGGAAGTTCTTTTTATGCACCTGGGCTCTTACAATACATGTTAAATCATTTTTAATTTCACCGCTATATCATTATGTTTGCAAGTTGAAGCCAAAGCAATTAATTCAAAGTCAAGATACACAAACATCTGCACTTGCCTTTCTAAAAACCTATTTCTAATTCATAGCAGACTTATTTTCTTAAAGAAAACACTCACCTGCATTAACTTTCAGCTTTCTTCCAATTAATACACAACATATTCTTTGGGTTATGGAAATGCGAATGTGATTATCCAGTGGATACGTTAGATAATTATCTAACGTTCTTTATTGGTACACATAGAATAATTAGGGTATTATATGACAAGTTCAGACTAGAAGAAGAGAGGATGAACTATTAGCACAACCTAAATTTGCATTAAATGTGTTACTCATACAAAGAACCTACTGTATAATGTGAAGTCTATGGAGTTATTTATGCCAATACATGTAAACAAATGACCACTTCAAAACCACAATACATATTAATTGCAAGCTGTTTTTAAGGTACAAGTTCAAGTTATTTTTATCTGACATCCTCATCAATCATCAAGCTGGTTTTTCTTTAGCCAGCACAAGAATAAACTTGTATTTTCTGCCAAAAGCAATCTAAGCATAGTTTCCTTGCATCTTTCGAATGCATACCGCCAACATATTTCATGCAAATGTTTCCTTTAAAAAGTGTCAAAAGAAAGAACAATGTGCACCCCAATCTAGCTCTTCCCTCCTCTGTAAAATCCAAAGAAAAAGAACATATTGTATCCTCCAAAAATGGGATATTTGGTGGAGGAAGCACCTGTAGATAAGAAATGAAACAAAATGTAAAAAGGGATAAAAAAGATAACGCTGGTATTTGCTTTCCATGGAACAAATAATAATTTAAGTGGATAATTTATCATTCTTAGGAAAGGCAAACCAATCCTTTAATTATGGATTTCTCAAGTTTTGATGATTCTATAAGTGTATGGGTGTATGTACCTGTCTGTCTTTCTGTATACATAATGCAGTGTTTTTCAACCACTGTGCCGCGGCACACTAGTGTGTCGTGACATAGTGTAAGGTGTGCCGTGGGAAAATTACTTTATATATAGTCAATATAGGCACAGAGTTACATTTTTTTAACATTTTCTAATGGTGATGTGCCTCATGATTTTTTGTGCCTTTGCACAAAAAAGGTTGAAAAACACTGACATAATGTTTTAGTCAGTCTGTTTCCAATTTACATCTATATCTTGATGTCTGTTTTAAGCATCCTGGTCAAATAAAAATCAGGGCATAACCCATAACATTTTTTAAAAAAACTTAGTGACTAAATATGTCTTCTCTATTCTTATTTTATTCCTTCCTTTTCATAAGACAACCAGTATTTATTTATCTGTGCGACAGGAAAATGTTCAGAGATGATTGTACTTAGCGCCCCTCCCCTAATTTACCAATATGTACAAATAAATAGGCTTGGGCCTATTTAATTCAACTATGACTTTAAAAATAGAGCATACAAGCTATTTTTGATTTCTCCTAATACTATATATAGGCAACTATCATTAGAATCAGTGCCATACTTGCCACATTTGGGGTTTATAGTGAGTCAGGAACCATTAATACACAAGAGCAGGATTAGAGTATTTTCAACCTGCTCACTTATGCCTTGGGTAGAATGGAAAAAAATTCTCTATGTATCAACATCTTATTCCACTTTATGATTTCATGCCCCCTTCCAAGTCTTCTACAGATCCAAAAATTTCAAAACCTCTATACTAAAGAAAACTAGAAGGAATTCTTGTTTTTTGGATATTAACCACATATACTAAACCCACATTTTAATGTAATTGTAACAATTATAATCAGCTTTAAACTCGTTTCCAGAAAAGAAAAAGGAAATATATTCGGTAGCAAAAAGATATTTATCCAAAACTGAAATTGTGCTTACCAAAATGAGGCAGGATTTCCAGACTGAGAAGCAATGGCCTATATTTATTTTACAGTTCAAGGGCAATAAATCACAAACTGAAGTCTGGATATGAGACAGCCACATTTTTTATTATTTTATATCCCATCTATATTATTTTCATAAATAACTCAAGATGGCAAACATACCTAACCCCGTTCCTCCTCCTAGTTTTTCCACAATAACAATAGCTATAAGCACATAGACTTACATACCTCCCCATAGTGCTTTACAGCACTCTCTGAGCAGTTTACAGTGTCAGCATATTGCCCCCAACAATCTGGATCCTCATTTTAAGATCAGCCTGGTGCTATCATCTGCCATGACCCTAATACCAACTAGAGTTATTAAACTGCCATAGAAAAGCAACAATGGAGAAGAGAATAGCCTGCTTCTAAATTTTTGAGTCTTGATATACTGTATTGTAATATATACATGCTAAAAGCACCAAAAACTGGTTCAATGGCAGTGGGATTACTGTGCTTGATTGGCCTCTCCATTCTTCCTCCATGCTCTGGGTCCTTGGTTTCCAAATGAGATGCAAAAGTTGCTCTCATCAGAAAAGAGGACTTTGGACCACTGAGCAACAGGACTTTGGACCACTGTGCTTAATTAAGACCAGGGTCAACACAGCCATCTACCAGGAGATTTTGGAGCACTTCATACTTCCTTCTGCAGATGAGATTTATGTGGATGCTGACTTCATTTTCTAGCTGCCCACACTGCCAAAAGCACCAAAATCTGGTTCAATGACTGTTGGATTACTGTGCTTGATTGGCCAGCAAACTCGCCTGACTTGAACCCTATAGAGAATCTATGGGGCATTGCCAAGAGAAAGATGAGAGACATGAGACCGAACAATGCAGAAGAGCTGAAGACTGCTATTGAAGCATCCTGGTCTTCCATAACACCTCAGCAGTGCCACAGGCTGATAGCTTCCATGCCACGCCACATTGAGGCAGTAATTGCTGCAAAAGGGGCCCAAACCAAGTATTGAGTACATATGCATGATTATACTTTTCAGAGGTCCGATATTGTTCTATGTACAATCCTTGTTCTATTGATTGCATGTAATGTTCTAATTTTCTGAGATGGTGGGTTTGGGGTTTTCATGAGCTGTGCTCCATAATCATCACAATTATGAAAAATCACGGCTTGAACTATCTTGCTTTGCATGTAATGAGTCTGATCTCATGTATTAGTTTCACCTTTTAAATTGCATTACTGAAATAAATGAACTTTTGCACAATATTCTAATTTTTCGAGTTTCACATGTGCATTACACTGATTAGGAAGCAGCAGAGAAGAGGGCTGTCGGTCTCATCTTAATGACTTTTCCTTTCTTTTGCACATACTGACATGGTAGGCCCCTTCCAACTCTGTTATTCTATATTCTATATAACAGATTAAGCCATAATGCAACTGATTTGCATACTATCGGAACCTGGATCAAGTTACGATTAAAGCAGACAGCATAAATGCAATTTGCCACCATGCCTTGACATTGGTTAGTTTACCTTATCTATCTTCTATTGGGTTACCTAATTCAGGACAACTGCCTATTTTGTGTTAAAAGCCACTTCCAGAAGAAGAAGAAAAGATTTAGGGAGTAAATAGTCACACCAGGGATGTTACTCCTGTAGCATTGTCTTCTTGACTCCAACTTTGCTTTCACCCCACACTAGAGCAGGTTTGTGTGGTGTGTGAACTGGGAGCACAGAGGGAAGGGAATTCAACCTTTTTGCACCCAGTGCTTCTGGTCCCAGAGGATTTCCTTTGATTTCATAAAAGCAATCAGAAAAGTGTCAGCAAATCAGCACAGAGGCAACTGAAGAGAGGATATGTCATTGTATCCTGCACATACTCAATATTGAATTTCTTAAATGAGGTTAATATTAAGCCATACTTAGCCTCTCATGTGAATATGTTGCAGATATCAACCTTATACTTTTTTATCCTTGGCTATATGCGATATCCATATGGCTAATCATAATATATTCCCCACTGTGCATGAAATAAATCTGGGTTTGTGAATGGTGTAAAACTAGAAATGTGAATTAGTGTACAGTGTAAGTTCCTTTTCTTTTTATTAATCTTGATTTTAGATCAGGAAACCTATGTGGATCTGGATCAAGAGAAACGCTTTGTTTTGCAACCCAGAAGCATAATTTCCTCCAGAAACATTTCAGCTATGAAGCACTGCAATCTTGATCCTTATCCGAGCTCAAATCTAGTAGCGAGATCATTCTGACACAGCACAGCAACAACGTGCCAGTCTGCAACGGAGTTTATTATCTCTATATTAATAAAGCCTGCAATGACACAGATGGCTTTGGGCCAGTCGCTCTCTCTTCCAGCCCAACTCACCTCACAGGACTGTTGTTGTGGGGAAAATAGGAGGAAGGAGGGTTATAAGGTACGTTCACCACCTTGAGTGTTCATAAAAATAATAAAGACAGAACTTAAGAAAAAAACTTTTAAAAACGGCACAGCAGGAGACACCGATAAAAAACCGAATGAATAAATAAACCAACATATTAATTAATTAAACCCCACACTTTTTCTCCCTGGGGTGCTATGTTGAGAAGAAGGAAATGACACCTGCCCTCTGCAAAGTTTCCTCTCCTTGCCCTGACATGTTGACTCCGCTGTAATCAAATCTAGCCTTAGAAGTCAGAGAATGAAACAGTCCCAAGCTACCATTGAGCCACATTATAAAGGCCTACCTTTCTTCCACTTACTAGTCAATACAAGCTTCATGGAATGTGTGGATTTGTTGACAGAACGTGTCGCTCAAGATTCCACTCAAAGGTAGTACATGCCGATCACACTTAAGCTTCAAAGCCAGACTGTGTCTTACATTTAATAGGTTAATAATACAGATACCTAGGATGTTTATTAACTCATATTCATGAACAGCCAAGGGCATTTTAATTATTAAAGTGCCCCAGAACACTCACCAAGCAAATACTTCTGCTCAAGAGGTCTCCTCTATTGAATCTGCTCATCAACATTATACACTAGTTCCTATGTAGGTCAAAGCCTGCAGAAGTTAAGGCTCCTTCACAAAAAACTAGTAGCATTCACCAAAAAGCTAATACAGATGCTCCTCGACTTACAACAGTTCATTTAGTGACCATTCAAAGTTGTTACAACGGCACTGAAAAAAGTGACTCATGGCTGATTTTCACACTTACGACCATCGTAGCATCCCGATAGTCATGTGATGAAAATTCAGAGGCTTGGCGGCATCTGACTCATATTTGTAATGGTTGCAATGGAGTCACGTGATCACCTTTGTGACTTTCTGACAAGCAAAGTCAATGGGGAAGCCAGATTCATTTAACAACTATGTTACTAAACAATTGCAGCGATTCGCTTAACAATTGTGACAAGAAAGGTCATAATACGGGACAAAATTCACTTAACAAATGTCTCATTCAGCAACAGAAATTTTGGTCTCAGTTGTGGTTGTAAGTCAAGGACTACCTATAACAGAGTTTTCCATCAGCCACAGGAAATACATCTTTTCACACTTCTTCTTGCATAGACTGTCAAAGACTTAACATCCAGAATTCTAGTCATACATGTAAGGCCAGGCTAGAAGTGAAAAGAAAAAAAATCTTATAACATATCAGCTGTGTTCACTATGCAAATTTGTACTCAGTGTCCATTGCAAAACACACTTAATTTTTTTAAACTCTTATGGAACACTTTTGACTTTATCCTTTTAATTCCAGCTTGGTTATTAGTTCAATAAAATCCCAACTTTCTAAGGCCTGTCTAACTGGAGATTTCTAGAAGAGGATAGTGACCAGCTGTCCCACACACAGACTCCAGTTCTTATATCCGTAAGGATTACCAGAAGTTGTATTGCCTGTAAAATAAGACCTCTAATGCCACTGCAAGGCACTTTGACATGTTAATTCTATGCAGTATTTCTTTCCACTTGCTCTGGAATTGTAGTATTAAAAGCTGTTCTGCCAGGGCAATCTTAAGCTGAATTTCAATGGGTTACACACAGGCAGAGGATCTTATGACTTATAGCCTCGGGGCCACTTCCTAAGACTCAGCTAAAAGAAGCCTTTTAGTCTGGAATGTGTAAATTGCAAACACTGGGTAATAAAGCAGAAGAGAACCAATTTTTAATACAAAGGTATTTATCAAAATACTGTAGGTTTTTTATTGACAGAAATGGGGAATGTTTTTACTTTAAAATGCATGAAAAGGATTGAGATGCATTTTTTAACAATTCTCATTGAATTTGACCAAGTTTTTTTTTCTTCCAAAGAAGACACCGCAAAGGTGCTTTTTCTATGTTTTTTTCTTGAAGACATTTCACTTTTCATTCAAGAAGCTTCTTCAGTTCTGACAGAATGGTGGCCGCTTCCAAAGGCGGCACATCCAACGAAGAATATTTCATTGAAACCATTGCAGGTGGGATACAAACTACCTGCACTATCCGGGAGGTTTCAAAGGAAATATTCTGTCTTTTGGTCTACAATCATCTGTCTCAGATTTGTAGTTTTCCAGGGTTCTCATGCTTTATTTACAAGGATTGTAAAGAAATTTTAAAGCACTCTAAAAATGAACTAGAAAGGCAAAAAGCTACTTGTGCAAGAGGATGAAAACTTTCAGGAAGTTAGAAAGAAACCTTTGGCTACAGTTTAATTAAAACTTGATGAGAAAATGGCAATGAATATACTTTGGGTTTCAGGTTTTCCTTAAAACAAAAGAAAAGCCAAGGTGGATATAAATCCATTGCAAGGAGAAGGTGGTGAAATGATGTTGGGTGATGATAAAAGGGCAGAATTTCTTATTTCCTATTGTGCATCTGTCTTCTCCCAAAAGAGAAATGGAATCCTAGTTGGACATTGTTCTACCAGTTAGGAGTGAGAGCACTGCAGCTCAGGATAGAGCTGGAGAAGGTAAGGAAGGAAAGCATGCTCATTTTGGTTAATTCAAGGCTCCAGGGATAGATAAATGATATCCTTAAAGTATTGAAAGAACTAATGAAGGAGGTTGTAGAACTTCTTTCTAGATACACTGAGAACTTCCAGAGGATTGATGAGGTCCCAGAAGACTGACTGTTATCTCCATCTTCAAAATGGGTAAGGAAGAGACCCATTCCTTACCCACAGCTACAGACCTGTCAGCTTGACTCTGTGTCAAGCAAGACAGTCAAACAGATTAGGTAAGGGTTCCTCTCACACATGTAGTAGTCGTTCCCGATTCTAGAGGGCAGTGCTCATCTCCGTTTCAAAGTTGAAGAGCCAGCACTGTCCGAAGATGTCTCTGTGGTCATTTGGCCAGCATGACTAAATGCCAAAGGTGTATGGAAAGCTGTTACCTTCCCACCAAAGGTGGTTCCTATTTTTTTACTTGCATTTTTACATGCTTTCAAACTGCTAGGTTGGCAGAAGCTGGGACAAGTATTGGGAGCTCACTCTGTTACGTGGCGCTAGGGATTCAAATTGCCAAACTGCCGACCTTTCTGATCTACAAGCTACACAGCGTGGCTCAAACAGATTATGAAGCCACATATGTATGAGTACTTAGATAGACTTGTTATAAGTACAGCAATAGGAACCAGCAGTGGTTTTATTGGAAAGAAATCATGCCAGATCCATCTTTTCTCTTTCTTGGGAGTTATCAGCTTAGCAGAACAGGAGAAGGCCACAGATACAGAATACCTGAAGCTCAGCAAAGCTTTCCGTAGAGTGTCCTAGGATAGTCTCCTTTATCAAACTATAAAATATGGGATAGATTATATTGCTAGATGAACCAAAATTGACTTGAATAATCACATCCAAATAGTGCTCACGGAGGGCTTCAGATTGGAGGGAAGTATTAAGCAGAGTGCCATAGGGCTTCACCTCCCTTGAATAAGGGAGCTGAGGGATGCTGATAAAGTCTGCAGACTGCCCAGATGTGATGGAGGTGGGGGTGGCTATTAATTTAGAAAGAGAGAGAGACAAAAGATTTAAAGAGTGCCTGATAGGTTTGAGCAATGGGTTGAAATGAAGAGAGTAGAACTCAACAAAGAGAAATGTAGAATTCTCCTCCTGGATGGGAAGCCTGAAAACCACAAACATAGGATGAGAGAGATTTGGTTTGGCAATTATTCTTGTGGAAAGGATCTGAACACCCTGGTCAACCACAAGTTCAATCTGAGCTAGCAATGTGATACATCTGCTAATAAAGCAATCAATGCTGGGTGAATGAGCAAAACCACAGAGTCCAGGTTATGGGAAGCAGTTGCTCCACTCCACTCTGCCATGACCAAATTCCACTTGGAATACTGGTTTTTATGCAAAAAGTGACAATGACAACTTTTAGCAACTTAAGAAAAATGCCACCAAAATGGTCAGATGGTCTAGAAACCAAACTCTATAAGAAACAGTTGATAGAATCATAAAATTGTGAAAAGGGGGGGCGGGGACACTACAAAGATCCTCTCATCCATCCAACCTTCTCCAATGTGCAGGGGAAACAATTAAACCATCCTCAAGAGATACCCCTTTAATTCTCCTCTTAAAAACCTCCATAGATGTGATACATGTGAACTCACCATTGGTTAAATGTTTCACTGGTATATAGATCTTATTGTCAGAAAAGTTTTCCTTGCTTTTAAATAAAACCTAGGTGTTTGCAGCTGTATCCATGAGTTCCTGGTTCTTAGTAAAAGATCTGAGCTTGTGCAATCTCCATAAAAAGAGTGAGAAGCATGGAAAGTCTTCAAATATCTGAATTCTTACCACTTAGAAAAGGAATGGATTTACTCTCTTTTGCTCCAGAACTAATGTGTTAAAACTACTAAGAAATAGATTCCTGACTGTACTGTCAGCCGGTGGAAGGGGCTGTCACTTGAAGTGGTTCTCCTTCAATGGAGGGCTTCAAACAGAAGCTGGATGAGCTTCTTCCAGAAACAGTCTGCACTGAGGGAGGATAGGGGGTGGACTAAATTATTTCTATAGTCTCTTCCAATTGTGTGATTCCATGGCTTTCTTTTTAGCTAGCTAGGAAGCAGCTTCTGGACAAATATTTAACTTTAATTTTGACCTCAGGTTTATGGGTGGAGGGGAGGGAGAAGAGAAGAAGGTCTCTTTTCTTTTATGGCAAACACAACAATTTCTAAAATATGCCCTATCTCATAACACAAAACAGTATCTTATTTGGGGGCCATACAGTGGCAAACATCTTCATAAAAGGAGCCAAATCAAACCGGCAAGGGGGGGGGGGTGTTAACCTCTACAAAAATCAACAAAAAATAAATCAGCCCCTTGAAGTCTTTTCTACGAATTTGCCACTGTAGCAGAGCCAGTGAAGTCATTCACCCACCGAAGCTAGCAAATTCTCATGAATATGGAGAAAGTTTCGGGTTAACCCTTCAACACCCCAAGCTCTGCATTCGGGCTACTTCATTCGGGTGAGAGTAGCAGAAGTCGAACCACACGGCCGTTGCCTATTCAAGAAGTAGTTACATTCATTTCCAGGGAAATGAGTTTCCAGCGAGGCTACTTGGGTTGCTGCCCCCAGAGTAGCGTCTACTCTACTACCCCTAAGAGAACCTTCCAATGCAACTTCGGGAAAGGGAGAAAGGAAGCCTTAGGAGAGAACCTGCAAACTTTCTGGGCTCCCCTTTTTGCTTCACGGGCTTCTGTCTGGATCTCACCGAAGTAACGACGCCCTTTGTGGACTGACAGCCCCTTGGAAACCGGCTAAGCCTTCCAACTCAGCCGCGCGGTGATCGCCAGGCTGCTAATAAACCCTCAAAGACGCTGGTGGAGAAGGCGCGCGCCCCTCGCTTCCCCGCAGGCTGCTGATGGAGAGAAGAGCGCGTTCCCCCACCCCCCGGCCCGCTCCCGTCCGCCTTTTCTGCACCTTTCGCCTCGTCTTACCTCGCTGTGGGGACGCCGGTGCAGCCAGCCAGACAAAGAAGCCGAGCAGTAGCCGCCGGGGGAAACACCTGCAAATGAAAGTAAGGGGAGAGGGAGGGAGGGAGGGAGGGAGGGGGAAGGAAGGAAGGAAGGAAGGAAGGAAGGAAGGAAGGAAGGAAGGAAGGAAGGAAGGAAGGAAGGAAGGAAGGAAGAAAATAGGGAGAGAGAAAGAGAGAGAGGAAGGAAGGAAGGAGAAAGAAAGAGAAAGAAAGAAAGAAAGAAAGAAAGAAAGAAAGAAAGAAAGAAAGAAAGAAAGAAAGAAAGAAAGAGGAAGGAAGGAAGGAAGGAAGGAAGGAAGGAAGGAAGGAAGGAAGGAAGGAAGGAAGGAAGGAAGGAAGGAAGGAAGGAAGGAAGGAAGGAAGGAAGGATGGATGGATTAGAGCTATTCCGAGCTGGCCCCAAGCGGAGCTCGCTGGCCCCGGTGCCCCGTGCTCGGCTGGGCTCCGCTCACCTGACGCGCATGGTGGCTGCGCTGCGCCGAAGCCAAAGAGGCAGCCGCTGCCGTCTCTTGCCCGCCAGAAGCAAGTTCGGAATAGAACTCGCCTCCTGAAGCGTTCTCGCTTTGTCGGATGCTCGCCAGGTCCTAGCGCCCCCTGGTATCAGGACAAAGTAAACGCGGAGCCCCTTATTAGTCTACTCTTAAAATAAGACTATTCATGATTGGTTAAAATTAAAGAATTCTCTCCCCCCCCCCCCCCACACACCAATTAAATGAAAATGCACTTATCCTAAATTAGTTTGTAGGAACATTCCACTTTATTCAATATTCTCACTTTTATTTTCAGCTCCTTTGCTTTTTTTTTCTTCCTGTCCATCCCCAGCAATCTTTTTTTTTCAATTAACTATTCTTCCCTCCCCCCTTTATTGAAACAATCCTGACCAGAACCTCCTTCCCTCTTTTTTTCTACTTGAAAACCTTCCTCCTTAAATATTTCTTTCAATTTGGAACATGGCTTCTGTTTCCCTCCTTCTTGCCAAATTCATAATGCCAGTATTACTAAATACTATTTTTTCCCTAGCCTAATTGAGTCATTGCTATTGACATTGAAATAGCACAGTACTGTGCTGTTTTCCAGCCCTTTTTGGAAATTGAACATCCATTAACTTTCCATGACATCTTAGCAACTTTAGCCAATTATATGGTCTTATTTTAGGAATAGACAAATGAGATGTACAGTTCAAAGACATCCAGCACTTTGCTTGAGGTCAAAATCCCACCTTGAAAGTTGTTGAACCTGGATATCCTGATTGGTAAGGAAGTGTCCTGCAACAAGAATCTATAGCACCTTATATATGTCTGATCCCTCTACAGCAGGGGTTCCCAACTCTGGTCTGCGGCCCAGTGTCAGGCCACAGCATGTTTGGAACTAGGCCATGGAAGTGGTGAGTTGTAAAAGCAGTGCATGCGCTTATGCACACAAAACCATCTCCTCTTTCCCGGCCCCCTCAACACCTCTGCCAGTCCACCAAGCTGGAAAGGTTGGAGGCAGGTGCTGTACATGTAGTTTTCATTCAAAGTTGACTCAGCCTTCCATCTTTCCAAGGTGGGTAAAATGAGGACCCAGATTGTTGGGGGCAAGATGTTGACTCTGTAAACCGCTTAGAGAAGGCTGTAAAGCATTGTAAAGCAGTGTGTAGTCTAAGTGCTATTGCTATTCAGCAATCATTCAAAGTTAGGACGGCTCTTATGGACTTACAACTGTTCTTTGCAGTTGCAGCCATCACAGTGTCCCTGCAGTCACATGATCACAATTTGGCAGCTTGGCAACACCTCACCATTATGACATTGCAGAGTCTCACAATCACATGATCATCATTAGCGACCTTCACTGCCATCTTCTGATGAGCAAAGTCAGTGGCGAGGCTGGCATGAGGTTGCAAATGGCAATCACAAGGGATCACATTTAATGAACACTAATATCTGCCTAATATCTTAAGTCAGCATTGTCATGTGATGTTGTGCTTTACAATTGTGTTGCTTAGTGATGGAACTGCAGATCCCAATTAATGTCTTCAAGTGAGGGCTGTGTATCTTTTCAGTGATCTGAGCAGTATTCCTAGGGCTGGTTAGAAGTAATAATGGAATACTGATAGATTTTAGAGATATAGCATTTTATTATTATATTTTTACAGAACACATTTCGCTTCATGCAATACAGGGCTCAAAGATTCTGGGATAATACACTGATTCCTCTGAAAGGTGCTTCAAGACAAGATTCTTTGCTATTTACTACAGAGACATCTGCTGGCTGCATCTCTCTTTGCATGCATTGAAGGAGATTTAATAATTCCTCCTAAAATAGAGAATACAACAAAACTTTCATTTATGTGAAGGAAATGACACATGAGACTAATGGAATTGAATTGATTTAGATCAGCTTGGACTCAGCCCTGACCTGAAACAAACGAATAAACAAACAAGAACATAATATATTGCAAAGAACATATCATAAAAACACAAATTCAGCTTCTGAAAACTGCCATCTTTTTCACATTTCCCTCCTTAATAAAGTAAGGTTTTCAATGCTATTCAGTTAGTGCATTTGGCAACTTGATTGAACATTGACTAATATAATAGCATGCAGATATTTTGTGTTACCTACTTTAATCCTAGTCATTCTGAGCGCTCTGCTGACAAGATTGTTCAGTGTCTTTGTTTTACATGAAACTGGAAGATGATTTTGATTTCAATTATCATCATCTGTTCTGATGTTGTTTTCACACAATAAAAGTGTGGGGAACATTTCAACATCACTATGGTTTGAGATCCTATAGATTCCCACTTTTACTTTGACACTTTTAAGAAGAATGGATGAAAAGATATAACTTTGATCCTGTAGCAAGAAATGTATATGTCTTTTGGTCAATACAGAAGAGTCCTTATTGAGTTTTCCAATAGGATAAGGGAACACATGTCGAATTGTAAAGGAAATGACTTCTAGTTCGTAAGAAGAAAGCAAGGATCTTCTGAAGCCTCACTAGAATTTCTCAGGAGAATTTTGACAATCCTTACATCACCTTCTGCAAGTCTATTTGATTATGGATATTTGGGACTTACAACATCTTATCTATAGCCCATGGCAAACATTTTTAATTTCACACCTACAAATTATAGCCCATTTACTGTTATCACCACTCATGGTATGCCATGTTGAATTAACATGTTTTGATGTGCTTGATATTTGTTTGTATAACAAGTCATCAAGTTGATCTACACCCAAATATTTTGAAAGATAATTCAGTACCACAACACAGACTTTATAATGTAATATAAACAAGGCAATGCCTACCTTTTCCTTTGAGGACAAAGAATTGTTTGAAGACTTCTGATGATAAAATAGAATGTTATATCTGATAAACCTGAAGCAAGTAATTCATGCTTCGGTATCAGAACTCATGGACAGACAGTCCAGATTAATTCTGGCATGTCTCTTGGACTTCTCAATAACCCGTGGAATCACCCCAAATGGCTAAATAAAACTGATTAATTTGTAGTTCCCCGAATCCTCCATTTACTTTTTTTTTTCAAAAAATAGGGACAACAGTTGGTTTCCTGCAGTTGTCTCCTCCTTCACATCTTTTCTATGATGCCTCAAACAAAAATATTTAGCCAGACCATCAACAAGCTACAGATGTATTTCTTCTAGAATTCCTCTGTCCCTGAAGACAAGACTATAAAAAATAAATTAGGTACTCCTTGACTTTTTTCTGTCAATAGAAAGCTTCAGTCCTTCCCTTTCATTTTGTTTTTCATAGTTACCTGATAGAACATGTACCATCTTCTCAGGGAAAACAGCCAAAACAAGCACTGAGGGTTTTGATTATTGCATGTTGTTGCCTTTTAGCATTTTGCTATTTACCTATTCTGTCTTTCCTTTCTTTATACACAATTTACTCTTTGTTGCAGCATTGTGCTTTGAGCTTTTACCTCTACAATTCCAGCCTACCTGTCAGTAAAATTAGTGTGACTGGTCCCTCTTACTACCAGTTGAGTGCATTCATTTCTGTTTTCAGGTCAATGTAAATTTCTATGCACTGAGTATAACCACCAACTGAATATGCTAAGAAAGGACCATTCATTTGGTTGGAATTTTGATAGTTGTTGGTAAAGAATAAAGAAATTAATTTGAAATAATTATGCTAGTCCAAGTTGCATTTAGAGGCAGAAGTTTATTTGAAACACATTCAAGTAATTTGGATAACAATTTACTTGCCAGTCAAATCTGCCAGCATTGAGGAAATCAGAAAATATAGATTTAGATCTCAAGGCTCTCATTAATAATCTCCACCCTATGATTCATGCTGAAAGTATAAGCAGCCAATGGGTATAAAACTGGGGTTGTGAATTTTTACAAAGCCTGTTCAAGTATTCTTAAGTACAGTATCTTGAATCTTGTTTTGAAATTGGGACAAGTTCAAATGAGTGATCCCTATCTCTCAGCTTTTATGAGACAACAGAAAGAAGACTGGATTGCAGACATTCCCAGTAAGGGAAAATAACTACAGTGCAATAAACTGAAGCTTAAACCAGGCCTAAGCCCAGCATCTAAAGTCATATCCTAAGGCTCAATAACCACAGTCGATGGCTATGAACTCCCATTCAGATGGATAAACTTTCTGTAGAACTTAATAATATCAAGTCTCAAACAGCTTCCTACGCCTAAAAACATCTGAAAAGTAATAGTAGACAATCATGTTGACTCTGTCAGTATAAAACTACCACCAAGAAAGCCCTCCATGGTTAAGCAGACACAAACACATTTTGTATGGTGCCGAGTGTGTTCCAATAAAAATTGCATGGCCAATAACACTGGCTATGTCACCAAGGTACTTTTCCAAAAGCAGCTGTGGGAAGTTATCATCCAGTCCTCTCCAAGAAAAATGAAATATCCTAGGAAATATTGAAAAGGCAGAATATTTCTCTGGATGTGAAAAGAAACATGTTTCAAAAGACAGAATAGTTGCCTATAGCTTTCTGCCCATCCCCAGCTAATGGGCCATTAAGATGGCCCAGCTAGCCCACTTTACATAATAAAGACTTCTCCTCACTGCAGCTGTAGGGGGAAGGGATATTACTCAACTGACCACAAGGCAACTGAGAACTCATCACAGCCTAGAGAGTAGCCCCCTGCATGGCACCATGGGAGTCTGACAACCAGTCAGAATACATTTCTTACACAGGAACAGGAAACAGAGAGGTGGGACTGAACAGGGTATAAAAGCCTAGCAAGCCCCTTCCTCAGCCCTTCTCTTCTTCTCCATCAACATTGAAACATGTGATCACCTTTTCTGGTCAGGGCTCAAGCCATGTGGCCCTGTCCAACAATAAACCATCTTTCCAAGCAGCCTCCATGTCTCCAATGTCTTCTTCCCCACTTGGAGCTGAACCCAGAAGGACATTTCTTTCAACACAGCCATATAATGCTATTCTGACAAGATTGTGCTATATTTTACTTTATTTTTGCCTATATTTATGGGAGTTAGCCATTAACTTGGCATTTTATGACCCTTGGAACTTCCTATAGAGTTAATGCATATAGTCTTCTTCCACAATTTTGAAAATATATGAAATATTTATAGGAACTGTGGATTTGTTTGTTCTCCACCTAAACTGTTTTTTTTTTATTAAAAAAACCTATTTTGCTGTCATACAGTATAGTATACTTTTAGGATATTCAGACAACATAATCCCAAAAGAAAATGCAATCAGTGACAAACTGATGTTGAGAGAATTGATGATTTATGGGGTATAAAAATGCCTGCATATTTCTGACAGTCCAGACATTCATTCTTTCCTGGAGAAGTTTCCCTGAAAGGATGAAAAATGTTCCTCTTTTTGATTAATGTAATTTTCAGGGCAGGCACATTATTCCAGATGGTGTGTTGGGTTGTTGTTTTTTTGTTTGTTTTTTTGGAGCTGCCTAGCTCTTCCATGTGAGAGATACATGCTTCCTCCCATAACTTTTAATCCCTTCCTTTCTGATCCCAAAGAGGCCAGTGTCTGCCTAGTGCTTCTGAATGGGAACATTTTACATAATAATGATAAAAGGGATCTGTGACCCGGAGCTGATCATAGAATGCCAGCCCTCCCAAGCTTGGCCAAGCAAAATTTAAAACCTACCCCTGTCCTTTCTTCCTCACTCTTCAGCCCTAAGAAAATATTAAAGCTTGTGCTAAACATCTAAGAAAAGGAGGTCAAAGCCAACTACTTTTTTATTAACATAGATAACCATTAAAGTGGATTTCTTGATGTGGTTCTGCCCTGGAATTTTAATGTCTAAAGAGAGACACCCACAGCACCAGTTTTATATCCTTTAGAAAAGGAAAGAAGTTGCATTTTTCTAAAAGAAAATGTTGTTCTTGTTGTTAGTTGTGAAGTCGTGTCTGACCCATCATGACCCCATGGACAACGTTCCTCCAAGCCTTCCTGTCCTCTGCCATCCTCTGGAGTCCATTTAAGCTCACGCCTATTGCTTCGGTGACTCCATCAGCCACCTCATTCTCTGTCATCTCCTTCTTCTTTTGCCCTCAATCTTTCCCAGCATTAGGCTCTTCTCCAGTGAGTCTTAAATTAAAAATTAAGAATTAAAAAAATTACAAATCATTATTCTTTCTTTCTTTTTCTTCCATCAGATTTAAATGATTCTGATGATAATATTAGTGAGTACTGAAGTAGACTATCATGTATGTCTTTATATTCAATACTGAGAATTCATGCTACAATTTCAATATTAACACCACATTCAAAAGCAAAGGACGAAAACAGACCAATCTTTATAGAATGAAAATGTTTTGTCTGTGTCACACAACATAATTACCTACATATATTCCTATATTCTGGTAGGGGAAAAAGATAATAAATCAGATCTAACCAAAGGAAGGCTTACATTTTAAAAAGGAAGGCCATTATTCTTTGTTCATAAGCTGCAATGACAAGGATTTTGAAGAAAGACGGTGTGATTTTGCAAGGCAAAACTTGTAGCAATGAAGTTGAATTTAAATCCAAATAGACCTCTAATATAGCAGAGGAAATATAGGTAGTCCTTGACTTACGAGCACAATAGGGAACAGAATTTTGGTCATAAATTATGAGAGTTGTAAGTCAAGGCAACCTCGTGATCTGACCTGATTTTATGACCATTTTTACAGAGGTTATTAAGTGAATCACATGGTTATAAGTCTGAATCCATTCTTCCCAAATGGCCATTTTTACAAAAAATACCAGAGACTGGTAAAATGTGTGGTGTGGTGTGGTGTGGTGTGGTGTGGTGTGGTGTGTGGTGTGTGGTGTGTGTGTGTGTGTGTGTGTGTGTGTGTGTGTGTGTGTGTGTGTGTGAGAGAGAGAGAGAGAGAGAGAGAGAGAGAGAAAGTGATATATCATTGTAACCACTGAGGGGAGGGCATGACATTTTACAATGGTCAGAAGTGATATACTGGTCATAAACTCCCTTTACAAGCCTGTCATAACTCTAAATGGTTGTTAAATGACCGGTCATAAATTGAGGACTAGCCATATTTTCAAATGTTGCAAAAAAAGTATACAGAAGCACCATTGTTGTACTCTGTAGAGTTGCTCTCAGTTTTGTGAAATACTCCACTAAACTGCAAATCATCTAGTACTCAGGAAAAAAATCTTCAGAAAGAGAAGTCTCAGTCATTCAGGTCATAGTTGTCCCAAAGGTGCTTTTTCAAGAGGCAACTAGACTTTCTTGTTTTTATTTGAGGACACATTTTGGACAGAGAGGACTGCTGGTTTGAAAGAGGGGTCAACAGTTCCAAGAAGGCTCCACACCTGTTTGCATTAGTCAGGTGAGCCTCCAGGTGGTCTCAATGACTGTCTAAAAGAATGCAAATGACCAGCTGTCTGCAATCCTTCCATTCCCCACCATCTATTCAGAACTGAAGAAGTTTCTTGGATGAGAATTGAAACGTCTTCAAAGTAAAACAAGAAAAGTCCAGTTTCCTCTTGAAACTTTTTTTGATAAACTTTCAGTGACTTTATAAGGTATGCAACAAGAGGAACTTACTGACTAGAATTTGGAAATCTAGGGGAAAGTTCAGCATAGGAAATGTCATAGCCACGATTTGGAAGGGCATCAAAGATCTTTTGATTTATATTCTGCAGACATTTCACAGACAGGTTCAATTAATTTAGAATTTTTGTTGCAAACAAGAATTAAGTCAAATGAAACCGTTGATTGCCCATTGCTGTGTAAAGATTAAAGTGCCTCTTAGAGTTGTTTCCAGACCCATAGTCTTGTATTCCTAACCTTCCCATGAAATAAAAAATACTTGGTCCTTCGTGACCTTGAATCTGAATGGTTTTTTTTAATATGTAAAGATATAACTGCACCTTCAATTTTGAGAATTGCTGGCTCCCAACTTTTCACACTAAGACTTACATTCAGCAAGCACCCTCTCTTTAGTTATGCCAACATTCAAGATTGATCCAAGCTATTTCGATTGTGGGTGAAGCAATTACCTGATTTAATTGATTGCAATTATCCTGGATTTATAACAGTCTGAGCTAAGGGAGGGATAAGACTGAGCAGAAAAAAAATAAGAATAGACCAGCTATTAGGAAACTAGATTTTCTTCTGAGAAGGTGGGAAAGAAAAAAAAATCTTCCAGGAATAATTAGCTGGCATGCAAAGCACCCTCTGTTTGTTTTGTCTACTCCCATGGCTTGTCGGTTTCTAAGAGAATAACCGCCATCACATGGACAGTCTCTGACTATGGAAACCACAAGAATAGAACAAGATTTTGCACAACTGCAAGGTCTTGATCACAATGTTAGTTGTTCACAAAATGGGGTTGCATTTTGGAAGGTATCAGGGATTGTGCTCTGGAAAGCAAAAGCAATTAACTTTGGCTCTGGTACAGCCCAGCACCTTACATGTTGGGTCCCAGGGATTCTTAGAATTTTTTTAGAAACATTGCAAATGCAACCTACCATGAGTAAAACCAATAATTGCAGACACCTCCCAGTAGATGGAGGAAATGTCTGATGGACATACTCTACACCAGGATGGGAAAACCTATGGATCTTCCAGTGTTTTTAACTATAATTGCCAACTGCCTCAATCAGCATGTCTCTTTATGTGGGAGGCCAAAAGCCTTAGCTGAACAATACACGAGTTCATAATGGGCAATGGATACAGTCAGGAACTGCTCAAATGACTAATGTGTGCCCCACAACACATGCTCTACAACCCTCTGCAACTCACCCAGGATATACAACAGCTACTGATTTTGCAAGCAGATATATACACACCATCATCATTCATCATCCTCATTCTAGCCATTGTCTATCCACTGCTGGTTGAAGGCCTCTTCCACATGTTTCCAACCAATACGGTCCTGAGCTTTCTTTTGCCAATTGGGCCTGCAATGCTTACTGATGTCATTGATCCATCTTGTTTATATACAACACATAAGATAAAAAGACATATCCTTGCACATATGTGCTAGTCGTTCCTGACTTTAGGCGGCGGTGTTCATCTCAGTTTCAAAGCTGAAGGCCAGCGCTGTCCGAAGACGTCTCCATGATCATGTGGCTGGCATGACTAAACGCCGAAGGCACACAGAATGCTGTTACCTTCCCACCAAAGTGGTTCCTATTTTTCTACTTGCATATTTTTACTTGTTGAACTGCTAGGTTGGCAGAAGCTGGGACAAGTAACAGGAGCTCACTTGGTTACATGGAGCTAGGGATTCAAACCACCAAACTGCCAACCTTTCTGATCAACAAGCTCAGGGTCTTAGCCACTAAGCCACTGCATCCGTCATACAACACATGCATATACATAAACTCTTAAATGCAGAAAATCAGCACGCATTTACCTAGTATAATGGACTTGCTCACCCCAACTGTCTTTTTGAAGCAGATGTCTTCCTCTTCAATTCCTTTTTGGTTTCACATTTTTTTGAGAGTGTATCTTTCCTGCCATCTCTCAGGGAGGCCGACTTTCTTTCTAACAGAGTTAACCTAGCTCTAAATCACTGTCTAATTGGTATGAGAGGCTAAAACCCAAAGAGGCCTGTATCTACAAGCCAAAGCTCATGATTAATTTGGGAAAGTTTTCCTCTCTCAACGTTTGAAGAATGGCAGCCGCATACATTGACAAAAGCTTATGCTGACAAAGAACAAAAAAATGTGTCCAGGGGCAATGCATTCACCAAGGAATCCGCCAAGGGAAAGGTGTTTGCAGGCAGTCCTCCCGCTTCTGGTTTTAAAATTTAAACTTGCAGATCTGTATGTGGGAGTGTGGATGTCTTTCCCAGATAGCGGTTACATTTCTTCCTTTGGGAAACATAAGCAAAGATCCGATGGTTAATTCAGAACTTCCTACGCAGAAAAAATCCAGACAAAGCCACAACTATCTATGCCTTTCACAGATTTCAATAATTGCTGCCAGGACCTGAAAAGGCAGATTTTTTTTTCCCCTCCTTCAGTTCGATATCTGAAAGGGTTTTGTTTGTTCAGATCACACTTGTTCATTCCTTTCCATGAGGGAACTTCTCTCCTGCCCCACAATGTGGAAGGACAGAAGTATCCACTTCAATGAGTTAATGAAATGAATGTTTGAGCTTCCTGCTGCTTTCTTGTGACAGAGTGGAAACCTAATAGGAAGTAACATTTTATGGATTCAGATCATCAGTCTATATAGGCAGATACTAAGAATATTGATCTTCAAGGTTTCAGGCAGAAGCCTTTTTTCCACAAAAGGCCACACAGGAGATGCTATGCCAGTTATGGGGTTTTTTCCCCCTGCAACCTTCATGCTTACCTCTGATCCTAAATCAAGGTCTCAATATATGATTGAAAAATGCTCTAGAACCGCTGAGGATGATTAAAATGAGAAGACTCAGTAAAGCTTACACTTCACTAAATTTCAGTGTTGTCAACTACCAGCTATTAAAAAAGCTATTGCACATAGAGTAATATGGCCTACCATGTCCGGATTATTATATGATATGAGCCTCACAGAATGACCATAGTAGCAGTAGTAATAAAAATAATAACACCATTTATTATTTACCATATTGTTTTACTATGCCCAGAACTGTAAGGGACTTCTGAATACAAATTATCTGATATCTAGAACACAATGCCCCAGATGTCATGGTAGTTGGGGGGGGGAGCAGATTTTACTTATAGGTGTGGCAATATCAAATGAAAGTAGAGTAGCTGAAATGGTAAGTAACTGAAAAATATTGAGATGTATTCATTGAAATACAAAAATAATGGAATAGACCAGTAATTTTCCTCCACAACTACTTACTAGAACAGTAGGAGTTATAAGAGTAAAATTCTGAAACCACCTGAAAATATAGAATTATTTGACCTTACAGCATTCAGCTTACAAAAAGAGTTTTGCTTGGAATGACATGTATATTATGGAGATATTTGGACATTTTTTAGGCTTTTCAATAAAGTCTGGGTTGATCCTAAACCGCAAACATTTGCTGATTATTCTTCAGGAAAGAATACCTTTTTAAATGCCTTTGTCTGACACCATCTAGGCTATGATTTTCTGAATTATGCTTTGTTGAATAAATTGGTTGGTCATTTTGCACAACACACTAAGCTATCAATGAAATTAGCATGTTTTGTGTTGATTCATACAACACACTAATCCAGCGGCAGCAACTCCCAAACTTTTGGGCACCAGGGACAAGTTCCATGGAAAGAGGACTCGAGGGGGCGTGGTTTTGTGTGCTGCAGAGGTGGGTTGCAAATCCTGATGCTACTGGTTCGCTTGTCTTTGCGCTCATGCTCGCTCGCGTGCAACGCTTCTCCGCATGCACAGAAGCATCCAGGAAGGTGGGTGGAGCCTCCCACTGCCACCACTACCAGTTTGCCTGAACCGGGCTTAACAGGGAGCAACCCACCTCTGGTGTGCTGCCTGCATCCCATGGATGGCTTTTTTGCACTGCCTGGTTTCTGGCATCCCGCAAACCAATACCGGTGCACAGACCAAGGGTTGGGGCCCCCTGTACTAATCCATTACCAGGCAAATAACATTTTGACTTAGAGCAATGTCTGAAGTCAGTCATTTAGCTAATATGAGTAAACTTCCTCTTTACTTCCTTTATTTGTTCTACGGCTGTGGATTCCAAACTGTTCCTGGACAATTTCAAATATTAGCAAACAAGACTATATTTATTTTCTTTGAGTGTGTACCTATATATATGCATGCTAAAGGTGTTTGGGACACACACAGTTTACATTCACTGCCCAGAGAATGAAACTGAGTCCTAGAACATGCCTCAACATCTTTTAAGTTCAGAGACCCTGGCAGATGCTGAAAGAAACAACACTAAAACTTGAGATCTGACTAAGAGCCCAAAGCTGGATTTATAGTTCTGTATTGAGACATTACGGTTACTCCATTTTCCGTGCAACTGTGGATGACTTCAACTTTCAGCAAAGCAATGTGGAGCCGATTTTCTGATTTAAGACATAAAATTACTTCATAGAAAGAATTGACCCATTTATTCCTTTATCTAACCCTATCCTTTCTTGAACTAATTATTCTTTAGGGCAGGAAGGATTCTTCAGAGCAGATGCCTGGTGGTTGGGGGGTGGGGGTGGAGAGGAGCCTGGACTCCTCACCCTGACATTATTCCACCAATAAAGGAGAATATTTGTAGTTGAAGATTGAAATGAGGGGTCCTTGTTGTTCTCTGAGCTTGGTCGTTTTCTTGTCAACATTTAATTACCCGAACTAGGTAACATCATCAGTGCTAGTCTGATCACTAGCACTGAGAATCTTATCTAGTTTGGGTAATGAAATGTACAGTCAAATTTAAATTTCCCCTTAGCTGCTTTAAATATTTCCAACAATGAGAACAATGACATTGGGAGATCTAATTACGAAGCGGGCATCTTTTGCAAAATGGCTTCTTTTGTCTACCAAACTTAAACGTGACTCTTACATAATTCAATCTTTTACAATATATGATTTCAGTGGCATCGATTTCTGTATTATTTCCATATTTAAAGGAGTTTAAACTGTCTGTAATTAATGATGTGTCCTGTTTTTCATTCCTTCCTAGTCCCATTGCTTTATAGTGTTCATAGTGGTTTCTAAGTTTTCATAGTGGTTTCTTTTCCTGGCTCTTCTAAAAACATATTCGACTTTTGATGATTCAACATATTCTCTTTTAAGTATTAAAAAAAATGACTTTGCATTATCTGTACTCAAGATCTATGTTCTGTTTTAAAGAAGATGCTAATTAATATTGTAAGCAGGACTGGGCGGGAAGACTTGCATATGCTACAAACAATGGACAAAATGCAGAGCTTATGTAGACAGCCAGGCACAGACAAGCATAGTACAAGTAATTAGGAACACATTAGACTAAGAAAGAGTTCCTTCTTGATAGACTCAACATTAGCCAGAGGAAGAAGACAGGGCTTGCATACCATTGGCAGTTAATCCTAAATGATTCCAATGCAAATTGTATGGAAGTAGAGTGGGGGGAGGGATAACTAATCCTACCCTCTTGTGGTTTTCACAGATATGTACATTCAGGCTGAAGGGACCATATTTTTTGGCTGCACTTTTTAGCAAAAGATTCAAGAAGCGCTAAATGGTGTCCATGGATGTTTGAGAAATGAGGCTGACTTAGGCAGACACAAAGCAGAACAGTCCGAGTGCCAGCATGGCATCTGGCCTGAAAACTAATGTTACAGAACAAGAGCTTTAAGCTTTTGAAGTAGTAGCCCTGGTGCAAATAAAGTCATTAGAGGAGGGGGGCGGTTTCTGATAGGCTGTGGCTCTTCCATAGAACAAACTATAAGCTACAAGGTGAACTTGCTTCATTTTGTCCCCATAATAGCAATTATGTGGAGTAGATTGGACTGAGAGAGTGTCTGGCTGAGAGTCACCTCAGGCAACTTCTGTGGCTGAAGAAGAACCTCATTCTGGGACTCCTGGACCAGCATCTTAACCACAACATCACACCGGTTTTACCCTTATTGGCTACTGTTTCCTCTCTAGGATATATACAATTTTTGAGTGGGGTGCGGGACATGTCCAAAATGCTTCAGTGTTCTCAAATAACCCACGTCAAGAAGACAGACAAGACAGAACTGAAGGGAAAGGTTTCCCCGCCCCCCCCCCCATGGTGCATTTAGCTATATCTTTTTCTTTTCCTTGTCCTTTCAAATACACCTGAATCCCTAGTCTCTCAACTCATTAAAAGACATTCCATCCTAACTCAATTATTTAGAGTCAGGGATTTAACTCTAATCTATCATATATGGGTTGCAAAAATCTGGATGAACATTAGATGGCAGCAAAGGGTCATAAAAACTAATATTTTGCTACTGGTACTTAGTGGTAGTGAGGTCTGAATTTCGGCATCACTTTTGATTTCACAGCCTACTTCACCAGAACTCATCATTCTTGGCCCCACCAAATTACATCTCCCCAGAATGGCAACTCTTGTTTAATCATGCATGCTAGGACCCAAACTTTCCATGACATACAATAAATTAACTGCCTCAGACCCCAGATGTTAAAAAGATAGGAACTGTAGCAGCAGATAGCACAACTCTTCCTACATGGCCCTTCCTCCTGAGACCTCAGCCCTCACCCGTTCTTCTGAACAGATGCCCCAACCACAAAAAAACTGGATCGGCTGTCTGGAAAGTCTCCTTTAATGGCTTTATCAGCTAACTTGTGGCTCTCAAGAGCAGAGAGGCTGTTTTTCCACCATTGGACCTAAAATAACATTGGACTGTCAGGTCAAAATAAAATTGGGCTGCCAGATTGACTTCTGGGCAGAGAGCAGGAAGAAACTTTTTCTGTCCTGCATTTCAGAAAATAAAACACCCCAAGGAGTCAGATTTTAAAATCAACTCAACTGCTATGCCTCACTCTACTCTACCTCCACTTCCTGTGGTGTGATTTAAGTTCATTTATCATACTTTTAATTGGCCTAACTTGCTGGATTTTGACAAAGATGATTTAGATAGCACTTGTGAAGAATATATATAAATTTGTCGATTTGTTTGACTGAAGAAAATACAAATCTATATTTATTGCTGACTCCAATCGCCTTATGGACTTTTTGTGTGAAATAGAAATAAGTGAACTTATGATTTGGTAAGGCCACATTTGGAATACTGTATTTGGTTTTGGTCACCACGATGTAGAAAAGATGTGGAGACTCTAGAAAGAGTGCGGAGAAGAGCAACAAAGATGATTAGGGGACTGGAGACTAAAACATAAGAAGAATGGTTGCAGGGACTGGGTATGCCTAGTTTAATAGAAAGAAAGACTAGGGGAGACATGATAGCAGTGTTCCAATATCTCAGGGGTTGCCACAAAGAAGAGGGAGTCAAACTATTCTCCAAGGCACCTGAGGGTAGAACAAGAAGCAATGGGTGGAAACTAATCAAGGAGGGAAGCAACTTAAAACTGAGGAGAAATTTCCTGACAGTTAGAACAATCAGTGGAACAGCTTGCCTCCAGAAGTTGTGAATGCCCCAACACTGCAAGTCTTTAAGAAGATGTTGGATAGCCATCTATCTGAAACGGTATAGGGTTCCCTGCCTAGGCAGGGGGTTGGACTAGAAGACCTCCAAGGTCCCTTCCAACTCTGCTATTGTATTGCATTGTATTGCATTGTATTGCATTGTATTGCATTGTATTGCATTGTATTGCATTGTATTGCATTGAATTGCATTGAATTGCATTGAATTGCATTGTATTGATTTATGGTTTTTGTGATTAGGTAGGATAGATTATAGAAAGAAGAGTCGCAATATATTTTTAGAGAAGGAGGTAAATCTGTAATTGTACTTATAATTGCAATAAAGAAAAACAGAAAACACTTCTTTATATCTTCTTTTCTTCCTTTTCTGCCTTTTTTCTTTTTGCACTCAAGCTTTCTTCTTTCTTACTCTTATTTTAGTTTGCATAATTTTTTACTTGTTTTTAAAACTTTCAATAAAATTATATATTAAAAAAAAGAATATACTCTATAGGGCATTTGCATTATTGAAATATGCTAAGGATATTTCTTTTAGGGCTGTCAGGAAGACTTCTGGACAACATTCCAGATAGTTATTTCATAATTTACTGAAATCCATGAAGGTCACAGTGCATATTATAATTAAAATAACAATTTTATGGTGGTGCTCAGAGTGTCTTATCTGGACTCAATGTTTTGGTACGTGTGGTCTAAACATCCCGTGCTGGTGGTCCTCTTTAACATGCTTTTTGAAATGCTGCAAGACTTAATCAAGTGAAGCCTTGGGGTCATTTTGTGACCTCCAGAGTTGGGAATAAAAGCATGTGTCCTCAGTTCCTCCTTTGCAGTGCTGGTAGACAGAGTCTGCCTATTTCTCAGACATTCTCTACTTATTTTTCTTTCTTGCCCTGACATTTGTTGTCATTGGCAGTGATTTAACCATTAACTTGAGCCTTAAGGAACAAATATTAGCATATGATTTTTTTTGTTTTTCCTCTGATGAAACAAATAGGTTTTATGCTTATTTTCATATATCCAAATAAGGGCATGGATGCATGAAGTTCCTTTTCAAAATGCTTTCTAAAATGATACCTGTTAAAATAAATCTGTTTACCCAACTCCATTTAAGAAGCAAGCAACCTCAGTTATCTTGGCCCAGGCGAGATGTGAAATGGGCAATGATTCCAATTTATTTTTATCTCTCTAGCTCTCCGGGGCAGATTTAATACAAATGTGGCATAAAGGAGGGAGGAAGAAAACAATACAGGGAATAGAAATATTTATGAACATTTTGCTCTACATAAAATTATCAAGATTGCTGAACTAGAGATGATTCACCTGAGCAATAAACCATGAATAAAAGTTGCAATAATACCATATAACTATAATTTTGGAGAAAAATACAAAACTAAATTTCAGAGGCCTCATAGCCAATATGCAACTGGAATGACTTCAAGTCTCATAAATCCTAACATGGTAGCAGCCTGGGATAGTTGATAGTCAGGTTGCTTCTTTGTTTCCAATCTAATCTTACTTCCAGAAACATCCAAGTTCAGATGACATTTCATATATCGGCTACCAATTGCTCCCTTTCTGAGCTCTTGTGACTCATTAATTTATGTGGAAAATCAATGCTTCTGTAGCTATAAAAAGAACAGCTAAAATAGCTATGTTCATGGGAAAGTAAACCAGGGAAAATACTTTATTCATGCATCATCCATTATGTTCACAAACCCCAGGCACATTGTTGGTTAGTTCTGCATTAGTGTTATGTGCTGCATCTGTAACATGCCCAAGAATCTGTGGGAGATGGGCAGCTTAGAAATTGAATGAATGAATCAATGAATGAATCAACCAATCAATAAAATCAGCTAACAGCTAATTGAGCCAAATGAGCTTCAACTATAGGCAGTCAATGAAGACAATCCAAACTGAATGCACATAATGCTTGTATTAATTACAGTGTGATAGACAACCTGACTTTATGCACATTTGCCCAAAAGCAACGTTCAGTGATTTCAACCAAAGTTAGTTCAGTAAATACACATACTTGTAGTATCAAAGCCTCAAAAGGGTTTAGCCTTGTTTGGATTGTGCACATGAGGTCTGTTCCTGTAGCTTTCCCCAACCTGGTGCGTTCTAGGGGTTGGGACCACTGCATGCCTGCAAATGTCTAGCAGCTCTAGCTCATGCTGTAAAGGATCAGTAAAGGAATTACAAACTCAACATGTCTAGAGAATATTATGTAGATGGGAGAAAATTACATTATAGGATACTTTTTATTAAGTAAGCTGTAATTCAACATGACATCCAGGGGACTGGAATAAAAACTATCAGGATTTGTCAATTACTTTAGCACTAGATCATTTGGCTTCCAAAGAATTATTTCAGAAATAAGATGAGCAAAAACACTTTTCTTCTAATCTCTCAGTTCTCCTTTCTCAACTCCCAGAATCTGAGAAGGTGATCTCTTTCATCAAAGGAGCTGTAAGCAAAAAAGAAAGAAAGAAAATCTGCATCCACTTTCAGCATCAGCCTACTTTGAAATCAGATTCTTCATCTTGTATTTCTGACTCCCACTTCTCTTCTATGGAGATGGAGGAGGAGGAGGAGGAGGAGGAGGAGGAGGAGGAGGAGGAGGAGGGGGAGGAGGAAGGTATCTATTTAAGTACAAACTTTTTTTAAAAAATGAGGACCCAGGGATTTAAGTTTCCATCCTGTTTGTTCCAAAGGTACTTTTTCCCCCTGGTACTGAACATTTTTGTATGTTGTATGGGTTGCACTATTGCAGACAGACTGTGCACAGTCTCAGGTCTTTCCTAGACTCACACCTCCTACTTGAAGAGTAGGTGGCATTCATGACCAGGACAATCTTTGGGCAGCAATGTGTTGTGCACCAGTAGCACCCATTCTTGACCAGAAGGTTCTACTCTCAGTAATTCATGCCCTGGTCTCCTCCCAACAGGATCACTGGAACTATGCTCTGCATGGAGCTGGCCCTGGAGACTGTTTAACAGCTTCAGCTGGTGCAAAATGCAGCACAAGGGGCAGTAACATGTGCTCCAAGATAAGCACACATCACACCTCTGCTCCATGATTTCCTTTGATTGCTAGTTTGCTTCCAGATTCAATACATTTTGCAAGTAATAACTCAGAAGTCCTACATGGGCTTAGCTTATTTGAGGCACTGTCTCTGACAAGGAAGAGGGGGGAAATAAAACCCTGAGCAAACCAGGTACAGCTAGATTGGTCCCTAACCTTCATGCCTTTCAAAGGGTGAAACACGGGGTAGTGTAAGGTGACCAGACGTCCCGGATTTGGCGGGACAGCCACGCTTTTTGATACATTTTCCCGCGTCCCGCACGCTTTTTTAAAAGGCACGCTTTTTTGGGCGCTCGCAGCTCCCGCCCATCAGCTGCTAGCTTGCTGGGCTGGCTCATCGTTCTGTTCTATCTGCTACCTACAAATTTAAGCCAGCCCAGCCTGCTGCTCACTGATTTAATTGGCCAGGACTCCAGCCAATCAGTGAGCTGGCTGGGATGGAAAATTTTCCATCCCAACCAGCTCACTGATTGGCTGGACTCCTTAGCCTGAGGACGCCTGCACGAGTCTCCATTTTCCTTTCGTCTTTTGGGGTTGCAGCTGCGCTTGTTGGTGAGTAATCTAATCTAATTCTAATCAGAGAATTTTCCGCTCGCCGCGGCAGGAGGAGAGGGTGGGGCAGCGGCAGCCACCCGCACAGAACTTCCTCTTGCTTCCGGGGCTCCCGCCGCCCGGCAGAAGCCCCTGAAGCGCGTAGAAGTTCTGTGCGGGCGGCTGCTGCTGGCCCCACCTCTCCTCCTGCCTCTTCGTGAATGGGATCGCCGCCTCCGAGTGTGTGGGGGCAGCGGCAGCCGCCCGCACAGAACTTCCTCTTGCTTCCGGGGCTCCCGCCACCCGGCAGAAGCCCCTGAAGCGCGTGGAAGTTCTGTGCGGGCGGCTGCTGCTGGCCCCACCTCTCCTCCTGCCTCTTTGTGAATGGGATCGCTGCCTCTGAGAGCGTGGGGGCAGCGGCAGCTGCCCGCACAGAACTTCCTCTCGCTTCCGGGGCTCCCGCCGCCCGGCAGAAGCCCCTGAAGCACGTGGAAGTTCTGTGCGGGCGGCTGCTGCTGGCCCCACCTCTCCTCCTGCCTCTTCGTGAATGGGATCGCCGCCTCCGAGAGCGTGGGGGCAGCGGCAGCCGCCCGCACAGAACTTCCTCTCGCTTCCAGGGCTCCCGCCGCCCGGCAGAAGCCCCTGAAGCGCGTGGAAGTTCTGTGCGGGCGGCTGCCGCTGGCCCCACCTCTCCTCCTGCCTCTTCGTGAATGGGATCGCCGCCTCCGAGAGTGTGGGGGCAGCGGCAGCCGCCCGCACAGAACTTCCTCTCGCTTCCGGGGCTCCCGCCGCCCGGCAGAAGCCCCTGAAGCGCGTGGAAGTTCTGTGCGGGCGGCTGCCACTGGCCCCACCTCTCCTCCTGCCTCTTCGTGAATGGGATCGCCGCCTCCGAGAGCGTCGGGGCAGCGGCAGCTGCCCGCAGAGAACTTCCTCTCGCTTCCGGGGCTCCCGCCGCCCGGCAGAAGCCCCTGAAGCACGTGGAAGTTCTGTGCAGGCGGCTGCCGCTGCCCCCACCTCTCCTCCTGCCTCTTCGTGAATGGGATCGCCGCCTCCGAGAGCGTGGAGGCAGTGGCAGCCGCCTGCAGAGAACTTCCTCTCGCTTCCGGGGCTCCCTCCGCCCGGCAGAAGCCCCTGAAGTGCGTGGAAGTTCTGTGCAGGCGGCTGCCGCTGCCCCCACCCTCTCGTTCGTGCAGAGAATTAGCCTCGGCTGCTGAAGGGATCGGGCCGCCACTTTAACTTTCTCCTCCTCCTCCTCCCCTTCTGCCCTCAGCAAGAGAAACGGCAGCCGGGCCGGGGAACGGACACTTTGGCAGGGCTTCCATAGCGCTGTGGAAGCCCTGTCAAAACGCACGTTTCCCGCCTCGGCTGCTGAAGGGATCGGGCCGCCACTTTAACTTTCTCCTCCTCCTCCTCCCCTTCCGCCCTCAGCAAGAGAAACGGCAGCCGTGTCGGGGAACGGACACTTTGGCAGGACTTCCGCCACGCCCCCAAGGACCGCTGACCTCGCGCCGCCGCTTTTTCTTCTTCCCCGGCCTTCCCAGTTAGCTTACTTGAAGCTCCAAGGAGGCGGGAGGAGGGTCGCAGGAGTGGAAGTGGGGGGAGGTCTCCCCGGCCGGGAACAGCTGAGAGGCTGCCGGCCCCTTTCGCAGAAAAGTTAACTTTTCTTGGCGAAATCCTGCCCCCCCCCCCCCCGCGTGGTTGAGTGGTCGGCTGTCCTCTTCCCGTAAGCCGCCCGGAGTTACCTGTGTGTGAGGTGGGCTGCCCTATGCATTTGCGTGTGTGCGCTGGAGAGAGAGTGAAAAAGAGAGGGAGAAATAATTATATTAATTAGATAGATCAGTCTTTCTCCACCTTGGAGACTTGAAAGTGTGTGGACTTCAACTCCCAGAAAGGGAGTTGGGAGAAAGGGTGAAAGGAGGAGAGAATGAAAGGAAGATGGGAAGAAGAAAGAGGTAAGGAGAGGAGGATGGAAAGGAGAGAAAGAGGGGGAGAGAGGGTAGAAAGGGGAAGAGGAAGAGCAGGAGTAGGAGAAAGGTAAGGGAAGAAGGAAGGGAAAGGAGAGCAGGAAGGAAGAAAGTAGAGAAGGGAGGAAGGGAGAAAAGAAAGGGAAAATAAGTTGGTGTTATAACAGGAGGAAGGGATGGTAAACAAAGCAACCCAAACTGTATATTATAACCTATTAAATGAAATAATAAATGTATAAGAATGATAAATGTTAAAACACTTGTAACCAAATGACATGCTATATGTGATGATGGGTTTTTTTCTTTTTGTTTTGTTTTGTTTTTATTGTTGTGGGTATGTGTCGTCTATGTAACAAAAAAAATAAAAAAAGTTGATAGGCAAGAGGAAGGAGGAAGGAAGGAAAAAAGAAAAAGAGGGAGAGAGGAAAGAAGAAAAGGTGGAACTAGAAAGGAAAGAAGGGAGGGAGGGAGGGAGGAAAGGGGAAGACAGGGAAAGAGCAGAAAGACAGAGAAGGTGAAGGTAGATAGACAGAAGGAAGGAAGAAATAGGAAAGGAGGGAAGGAGGAAGGAACAGAAGCGAAGAAATGGAAAGAGCAGAAAGACAGAGAAGGTAGATAGGCAAAAGAAATGAAGCTGAAAGAATGGAAGGAGGAAGGAAGAGAAAAAAGGAGGAAGGGAGTGAGTGAGGAAAGAAGAGAGGATGGAAGGAGAAAGGAAGGAAGAGAGGGAAAGAGCAGAAGACAGATAAGGTGAAGGTAGATAAGCAAGAGGAATGAAGGAAGAAGTGAGGAGTCTCGAGGAGGGGGAAAACATTTAGTGACCAAAGTTACAATGGCATTGAAAAAAGTGACTGATGACCATTTTTCACACTTAGCGACCGTTGCGACCATTTTTCACACTTAGCGACCATTGCAGCATCCTCATGGTCACGTGATCAAAATTTTGTTTGGCAACAGATTCGTATTTATGCTGGTTTCAGTGTCCTGGGGTGACCTTTTGACAAAAAAATTTTTTTTAATCAAGCCCCCCCCCCCCCCGTCAAGGGCGTCCCTCTTTTCCAATCTGAAAATCTGGTCACCTTAGGGTAGTGGGAACATGACTGGAGATCCAGTTATGGTCTGGAATCTGCCAGATGACTATACTGATTGATCCACAACTTTTACTTGTCTGCTTTTTACATTTTTCCTTTTTAACTGGGGTTTTTAATTGGGTTTTAAAGAGGGTTAGCATATTTGTTATTGTTTTATATATATTGTCTATTTGTTTTGCTATATGACTGTTTTTAATAATGTGAGCCACCCAGGGAGTTATGAGATAATAGTGTGAGATGGGCAGCCATATAAATTAAATAAATAAATATTCCTTAACAGAATTTCCCAAATTCTTGTCTGTGCCTGTTCTTTGCTCTCATTTTGGCCTTCTGGGAAGAATCCTGACAGAGCACAGCCTCTCAGGCCAAACCACACATTCTTTTCCTGTAAATTAGGTGTGTGTGTGTGTGTGTGTGTGTGTGTGTGTGTTGTATTTGTGCTGATAAATAAATAAAGGGAGACTAGTATAGATCTATTTCAAGCTATTTAGCTCTCATCAGCTAGCCATACCCTTACTGGGATTCAAACCTGGGCTGTATTACATATTAGGCAGATGTATTAACCACTAAGCCACAGGCTGTCCTCCATTATCAGCTGAGCCAGGGAGAAAGGTATATATTTAAAGTCACAACCCCTGGTATGACCAAATATGGGAGGAAGTTCACTACTTCCATTCTCTGTCCATCAGCTCGTCATAAGAGACTATCCAGACAGAAACCCAGTATTTTTTTTACTGTTGCCTTTGTTACACATTTGTGTTGTATTTGTGCTGATAAATAAATAAAGGGAGACTAGTATAGATTGTAGCACAAATACAACACAAATGTGTAACAAAGGCAACAGTAAAAAAAATATTGGGTTTCTGTCTGTCTGGTCTCTTATGACGAGCCGATGGACAGAGAATGGAAGTAGTGAACTTCCTCCCATATTTGGGCATACCAGGGATTGTGACATATATATATATATATATATATATATATATATATATATATATATATGTATGTATGTATGTATGTATGTATGTATGTATGTATGTATGTATGTATGTATGTATGTATGTATGTATATATATATGCGTATATATGCGTATATATGCGTATATATGCGTATATATGCGTATATATGCGTATATATGCGTATATATATATATATATATATATATATATATATATATATATATATATATATATATATATATATATATATATATATATATATATATATATATATATATATATATATATATATATATATATATATATATATATATATATATATATATATATATATATATATATATACACATTTACATTTATATATAATCACCAGACCAGGCAGTCATAATTAGTCCTCAGATAACAGGAGCTGTGCAAAAACTGGCTATTTTTGAGCGATGGCATCTTCAGTGTTCTTTAGTATATCTGTATTATGATGTTTTAGAAACCAGAGTGCCAGTTTATACGAAGAGAAACAGCTGGCCAGTCCAGTGCAAATCTTAACATTAGTAAAATATAGATGTCTTATTTTCCCCCTGGAGTAGCTTGCCTCTGACAAGGAAGAGGGGAAAAATAAAACCTTGAGCAAACCAGAAGATGAATGTTTCACAAAGCCTTCCTCCCACCTACCCACCCACCCACTCACCCACTCTGTTACATCCGTGTTGAAACTGGCAAGCAATAACAGTAGAAATCCAAACACTGTGACGAAGATCATCCCCCCTCTGGGATATTTGCTTCCTTGCAAATCTAATACTCTTTCCTCAGTCACATCTGGAGTACATTTCTCCTTTCATGCGTAAGACCGTCAACAGTGATTAGGCCTGTTGGTTGTTCTGCCAGATTATAAGCATCAGCAATGGTTGAAGTGGAAATAATGTTGCCTCTCTGTCATATCTTTATTAAAATGTATATATCCATCACTTATTAAATCAGTCTTTGTGATGACATGCTTTTTTTGGGGGGGGGGGGATCTCTTGGGATTGGATCTTGTGGAGGAAGCTTGAAAATACTTATCACTCTATATTCCTTTTATACAGCTAAGTTGGTGAAAACTGATCTGTTGATAGATGCCTTTGATATGAAGATGGTTACTAAGAGTAGTATAAACTTCAAGGGAGGGGAAAAAAGGAATCCAACAGCCGTATAAAGGCTGACTGCTCCTTTGAGGCAAAGATTAGGAAGCAGAAATTCACATAATTTGGGCATGTGGTGTGAATGAATTATGTACTAGGGAAAATGATTATGCTGACAAAGTTGAGAGAAGTTAAAGTCAAAGCCAACAAATAGAATGGATCAGTGGGTTCAAGAGAATCAATGGCAAATTCCTGGAGAAGCTGCCGATATTTTCTGGAGACAATTCAGGATGGTAAGTCATGAAATCATTAAGAGTTAAATGGTATAAATGGTGATTATTGTCTATATATCCATGGATAGCAAATACAGATAGTCCTCAATTTACAATTCAGTTAGTGACTTTCAGAGTTACAAACAGCACTGAAAAAAGTGAGTTATGACCACTTTTCACATTTACAACCATTGTAGCATCTCCAAAGTGCTTGGCAACTGACTCATAATTATGGCGGCTACAGTGTCCTGGGGCCATGTGATAATCTTTTGTGACCTTCTGACAAGCAAAGTCAATGGGGAAACCAGATTCACTGAACAGCCATGTCACTAATTTAACAACTGCAGGGATTCACTTAACAATTGTAGCAAGAAAGGTCATAAGATGGGGCAAAACTCACTTAACAAATGTCTTGCTTAGCAGCATAAATGTTGGGCTCAATTGTGGTCGTAAGTCAAGGACTACCTGTAGACAATATTGTTATTACATTTTATCCCATCTTTTTATGTGTGAGCCAAGGCAACGAGCATAGCTAACAACTCCTGTCTCTTATTTTCCCCACAACAAAACAACAACCCTTTGAGTTGGATTGAGTTGTCCAACAGCATCCACAAAGTCACCAATAGTTTTGTAACCCTTGAAAACCCTGTTTTCATGTCTAAAGCACACCTAGAAATCACCATTGCATAATTTCTAGGTCAGCACCTTCAACACTACAAAATAATAAGTCAATATTTAATATTGATGATGAGCATCGTACCAGAATAAACTGCCCTACATCTCTTAAAGGGTCTCTTAGTAACGCCTTAAGATGTACTTACCTCATTGCACATTGTATGATAGAAGAATCTGATTCTGTATCTATTTTTCTCCGCTTAGTATGGCAAGCAGGACCTCCATGTGTGAGGCCATATAATCTTTATTATTTCTGGCCATAATTGCTTCCATATATCCACATAGTTGGAAGAAGTGCAGCCTGCCATGTGGAATCATCTAAAGTGCTGGGATATGAAGAAAAAAAATAAACAGTTTTTTTTTAATATCCGGGCTTTGTATCTTCCCCAATTTTGTTTATGCAAGTTAATGAAAAGAAGGAAAAGTGGGAGAGGTAAAACTATTTGAAAATCGTGGTGCTAATGGAAAGTATGAGTTACCCTTTATTTAAGAAAATTGAAATGCAATCTGGAAATACTTTCTTCCACTTTCCCACCCCTCAATTTACTAACTGCTGGTGTGGTCTGCTGTTAAAGGTGAAGCTTTGCAGTGCGATAGAAACGCTATGCTCAGCCCACAGCTTGGTCCCAAAGAGCTATCTAAAAAGGTTTCAAAGAAAAGTGTGGTGTGGTGTAGTGTGTGTGTATGTGTACACACACACACACACACACACACAAACAAACACACACTCATCCCAAATCTCTTCCTCTACAGCTTTTTCATTTAATGAGCATATAATACTCTGACCCTGTAGGCCTGTACCAAACTGTTCACAAATGTCAACTGCAGAAATAACAATAGGGATGAGAGCAGAGCTGGGGACAATAATTCTTTTCCTAACCTCAGCTAAAGCTAGAAACAATGTGGGGCTCCAGGAAACCCTATCAATTGAATTTTAAAAGATACAACTTCCCAAAAGCAGTGGTTTCCTATTGTTTTGAGGCAGAAAGCCCACAAATATATATAATAAGATTAACACATAAGATTACAGTATTAACATTTTTAAAAGGGAGGTAGGAGTTGCATCACCCCGCTTTAGAAAATCCTGGCCTTGCCCATGTAGTTCATGTGGTTTTCCCAACTTTATCCACCCTCCCATTGTACTTCCCCACATAAAAATCCTCTGCATTCAGAAATATGCATACAGAAGTTTACTCAAACTTTATTGGTTTGTATTCCAATAAAGTCCAATGTTTTAGCCCCACAGACAATAAAACACTGAAAAATTTAAAGGCATTAAGTATTATAAACTGGCTAGAGTCATTCGTAAGATATGTGATTAGGAGCACTCTGTCCAGCAGCTCAAATGATAAACAAGTTCCCAATTCCGCAGAATACATCCATTTAAATATAGCTACTCTTTCTGAGCCCATAGGACTCTTATATTAAGATTAAACTTACATAAGATGCTGATGCATTTTTTGTTAAATTGAGCTCTTTACTGTCTGGATTTTAAGAGACAGATGATTTAGAAATAATACTGTGTGATGAAATGCATTACTGTGTATTTTTCCAGGCCAGAAACATATCAGTTTCTTTGAATGCACTATGGGAAAGTTGAGATACAATCCTGATTTCATTTTGGTCCATTGGTTGCAGCAAAAGAAGGTTCACGTGCAAACTATGCCCTTTTGAACTTATACATACATGAACTTATAGCTAGGACCATATTATCTAGGGAAAATGTGATCAGGGCAGGGATGGGCCTTAGTATTCAGCAGTTTTATAAGTAAATTAGTTTTGTTGAAAGCAACATCCTCTACAAGTTACTATGTTGTACAACATTCTGTCTAACTCTTCTCCAAGGCAAAGTTACCCATGAAATTCATGCAATTATCTCCATATTTCCTTTGGTCTAACAAATATGTGAACTGCCTAATGCAGTTCTTTATATTGTATAGAAATCAGTTGGCTGATGCCTGAGGTCTGTCCCGAGCGGAAACATACTTCTGATAAATTCAAATCCAGTAACAAATATCAGATATCCTCTTACATAACCATAAAAATGTATGGCTCTCCACAACAGATGGTATCTGTTCAGTATCCAAGCTGATCTTGGCTGATCTCAGAAAGCTAAGCACAGGCAGGGTAAGTGCTTGGGTGGGAGACTATCAGGAGCTGCAGGCTGAACTGGGAAGTCAAAAAGGCTTCATCCCTAAGCAGAACTGTAGTACTCCTGTTAGAACAGCTAAAAACTTTGGAGAATACCCAATTTGGCAATGAGTAAACTAAATTGACAAACAAACAGATGTCTGCGGAAACTGGATCTCATATATTTTGACGTACGCAATCTAAATTTCAAATTAGTAATGAATACTTGGCCTCTAGCCATTATTAAAAATGTCAACAAATATGGGTGCTCTTAAGAATCACAGACCCGACTGGACTAAATTGGAATTTTCATTGCAGGAGAGAATAAAGCTATGCTAAACAGTCGATTGCCCACTGTCGCAATGAGAAGATGTAAATTATTTATATACTCTTGGGAGAAGATTCATAGCTTGTTCTCCTGCCCTTCTGAATTAACAGATACTTGGTGCAGTGCTTGGTAGTCTTGATAATAAACATTCATCATATGTTTACATAACAGCCATCTCAGGCCTGGGAACTGCTGATTCCTGCCTTAGCCCTGATGCAAATTGCTTCTTGACCATCCTTCCTTTTGCAGCTATCCCCACCTCCCATGGTTTAGGGTCAGTTGTTTAGAGATTCAGCCTCAGAAAACACAGATTTTCTGCTATTTCTGTTTTCTTTTGTTTCTTCTGTTGTCCAAGAAGAAACTTTTGCATAAGTTTGCTCCTTGTCAAGTGAGGACAATAGCTTAGTAGTATGGAAGTTCTATTGTTCAACAATTTTATGTTATAGGAAAAATGACAGTATAGGCAGAAGGAGCTGGGGAGAAAGTTAAACTGCTAACAATCAAGAAAATCGTCTGGAACTAAACCTGTTTCATATTTCGTATATAATTTTATGTGGATACATTTTGCACAAATGGTCTGGCTTTTAGTAACACTTGGAATCATCATCTTGATTAATATGAGCTGCTATTAATTGCTTAAGCAAAAATATACTGTTATCGAAGTATGTAATATTAACCCTCAAAATTGGTACTGATTTACAGATACATAAAGAAACTTCCATTAAGCAACATATTATAGTCTATTATATATCATCCTTGAACCATAACTTCTAACAATTGATCCATAGCAATGCTAGATATAGTTCACATTTAATTTAGGGTTATTATTCTGAATTGTACTCATGCTTGTATTTGATTGGTTATTATATTAAATTGTACTCATGCTTAATTTCTTCTGATGCCTTCTATTATTAAGTGGTATTACATTAAGATAACATGGAAGAAAGAAATGTATTCTAAGTAAAAAGTTTCAGCTGTGAATACCATAAACACATTGTCTATGCATTGGCTCTATACAAATGGAATGGCTCTAAAGACCTCTCTCCATGTGTGATATTTGTGGCTGGGCTCATGGGTTTGATTAGACCAAGACTTGATGTTGTGTTATAGTATTCTCATGACATTACTGATCTTTCACTGCTCTTCCACAGCTGAGCTGATTAATTTCTAGTTCAATTGCAGTGAAAGAACACATATTGCAAGAAGTGTTCTGCTACAAGGCAGATTTTCCTTTTGATGACAGCTTTCATCTCATTCAACCACTCCATTCTGAAGTCAAGGCATTGCTGCCTCTTGCTATTATTCACTGCACTTTTTAAACTGAGTACGTTTCCTCCTCTCTAGTATAGTCAAGGCATCATGATGGCCAGCCAGCACTGCATCACATTTTTGAAGCTATGTAATAATTACACACACACACACACACACACACACACCAAAATAGTGAGACTATGAGGAAGGAATGGGAATGGGAAGTTGACTTTGCAATCTTTTGAAGGTCATTGTAAAACACATGGGGAATACTGAGGGCTGGGCAGACAACACTTTTTAAACTGAGTACTTTTCTTCCTCTCTAGTATAGTCAAGGCATCATGATGGCCAGCCAGCACTGCATCACATTTTTGAAGCTATGTAATAATTACACACACACACACACACACACACACACACACACACACACACACACACACACACCAAAATAGTGAGACTATGAGGAAGGAATGGGAATGGGAAGTTGACTTTGCAATCTTTTACTGGTCATTGTAAAACACATGGGGAATACTGAGTGCTGGGCAGACAACTATCAAGATGCCTATGGAGCAGTGGAAGTGTGATTTTCAGGATTGATGGACAAGCTGGTGGCTATGTATAGATGTTTTAACCAAGAAGGGTCAGGCTTTAACCAGCTGTGGATCTTGGGCTCTCTGGAACCTTCTTGAGGAATTGCCTTGCTGAGCAGAAGCCTCATGGATACAGTTCCCAATGGTCTTGGAAGACATTTTATTGCTGAAGATATACAGTATATCTAGCTCATTCTTGCATCAGCACCAGTGGTGGGTTGCAGGCAATACACCCAGTTCGGGCGTACTAGAGCCTGCCCAGGGCACTGGATACCATTCCGGTATGGTGCTCCGGAGGGCCCATGTGCCCACCGGAGCTCACCAGTCTTTTAAGTCTTTGGTGCTTCCGCGCATGTGCACAGCACATACAGCGCCTGCGCAACGCTTCTCTGAGCAGCTAGAGCATTGTGCAGGCTCACAGAGGCGCTAAGATATATGTATGCGCTGCGCACTGCGCACGCCCATGTGGACACCACCAGGCTTGTACTTCTCATCTACATATTTCTCTGCACCAACAGAATTCATAGCCATTGAGGTAGTTGTCCATGTGGCCAAAAAAAAAAAACCACTCTAGTGAGAGGAGTCCAAGGCCAAGAGCACTGATAACCACAGTACAGGTAGTCCTTGACTTACAATCACAATTGAGCCCAAATTTTACGCTGCTGAGTGAGACATTAAAGTGAGTTTTGCCCAATTTTGCGACTTTTGTTGCCACAGTTGTTAAGTGAATCATTGCAGTTGTTAAGTTAGGAACTCAATTCTTAAGTGAATTGGGCTCATTGACTTTGCTTGTCAGAAGGTTGATCACATTGTTGGAAGAAATGTCCTTCTGGGTTCAGTTCCAAGTGGGGAAAAAGACACTGGAAACATGGAGGCTGCTTGGAAAGATGGTTTAATGGCGGACAGGATCGCATGGCTTGAGGTCCTGGAGAAAAAGGTGATCACATGCTTCCAGATGTTGAGTGAAGAAGAAAAGAGAGAGAAGGGATGAAAGTTCTTGGCTTTATACTCTCTGTTTGGCCCCACCTCCCTGTTTACTGTTCCTCTGTAAGAAATGTATTCTGATTGGTTGTCAGACTCCGATGGGGCAATGCAGGAACAACTCTTTAGGTTGTGCTTTGAGTCCAGGTTTGGTTGAGCATTGCTTCTTCCCAGGTGCCCTGTGGTGAGATGGGTAAAGGGCTAATACTATCATGCCTTCATCCCATCACCCTGGAGCTGAAGGGGAGGGATCTTTGTTATGTAGAATAGACCAACCCAGGCTTTTTAAATGGCCCATTAACAAAGGTGGGGGCTATTAAGGGTGAGTCTCTTTCCTGCCTAAAACATGTTTCCTCATTTCTTATCCAGGGAAATATAATATTCCTCCTTTTCAATATTTCCCAGGATATTTCATTTTTCTAGGAGAGGGTGGGTGCTAGCTTCCTACAACATGACTCTGGGACATCGTAACTACCATAAATATGAACCAAGCATCTAAATTTTGATCGCATGAGTATGGGGATGCTGCAACACACGGTCACAAGTGTGAAAAGCAGTCATAAATTCACTTGTAACTGTGAACGGCCATTAAATGAACTGTTGTAAGTCGATGATTACCTGTAAAAGCATCAGAGAATTAGTGAAGGAAATGTTCAGTTCTGGCTACACAAGGAATGGCATTTGAGGTATTGCCATTAACAGTTTTCATGTGAAAATTCTAACAATATATAACGACGAATGCTTAAATTCAAGTCAGCCATGCTTCCTTTCAAACAGCTTGCATTACACCCACCCACATGGCTGCAAAGACTAAGTACTGTCATCTGTCTTGGATACATCATCTTCACCCACCAAATGGTTTCTTTCAGGATAGAGAAAGGAGGAAGGAACATTTGGTGCCCTCCTTCCCATCCCTATCCCATTCATAAAAAGATTAAGTTTGGAATAACCAACCAAAGACTTCGGGACTGCCCATGTGAGTGACCCACAGAATTGTCTTCAATGGCTCTGGAAAATTCAGCCTCTTTGGATGTCAGTTCTTGCTTCACTTCATGTCTCTTACCTTGCTTTTGTCTGCTTTTTATCGTGCTTTGCCAATTAAATGTTTTGATCTTAGTGATTGTTTAATCAACATCACCTTAGATCTTTGTTAGGTGATTTGAGTGGTGTCTGTACTTGCTCTGATCTGGATATAGGCATTGTATAGACATGAGCAGCATGCTGATCAAACTGGAAACTACAGTACCTGCATTAATTTTCCAATATTCTGTAGCCATTAAATATGTTTAATCTTTATTTGGTTACCAGGGGAATTGCTTTTTGGGTTCCCTTTCATCCACTTTTAAGTAACAAGATAACCCTACATAGGAGCTTTTTTAGAAAAGTAAGAATTTTAGGTAACTTCTTTGTGAGAAAATTGTGTGGAATGTTTAGTAAAAGGCAGTTGGGATTAATACAAGAAGTTCTCAAGTGTAATTATCCTAAATCCCCCTAATTAAAGGAATGACCTGTCAGCAAATTATTCAACCCTTTGGGCAATATTCAGATCTACTCCATTTGTAACTGGCTCCGAGTATGTAAATATTTGCTGCTATTTGCAGGAAGCAGTTGTGGCAATGGGAGTTGTTAAATTTGAAACAGTTCCAGTGTAAACATCTTCCCCTAATATTCCATTAATCATAACCATGCTATTGTTTGTTGGTTACTGGTAGTCCTGCAACTTACAACAGTTTGTTTAGTGACTGTTCAAAGTTACAACATCACTGAAAAAAGTGACTCGTGGCCATTTTTCACACTGAAGACCGTTGCAGCAACCCCCTGGTCACGTGATCAAAATTCAAATGCTTGACATCTGATTTATATTTATGACGGTTGAACTGTCCTGGGATCATGTGATCCCCTTCCACAAGAGCCGAGGTGGCGCAGTGGTTAGGGTGCAGTACTGCAGGCCACTTCAGTTGACTGTTATCTTCAGTTCAGCGGTTCTAATCTCACCGGCTCAAGGTTGACTCAGCCTTCCATCCTTCCGAGGTAGATGAAATGAGGACCCAGACTGTGGGGGCGATATGCTGACTCTGTAAACCGCTTAGAGAGGGCTGAAAGCCCTATGAAGCGGTATATAAGTCTAACTGCTATTGCTATTGCTAACCTTTTGACAAGCAAAGTCGATGGGTAAACCAGACTCACTTAACAACCGTGTTACTAACCTAACAATTGCAATGATTCACTTAAGAAATGTGGCAAGAAAAGTCGTAAAATGGGGCAAAACTCAGTTAACAACTGTCTCGCTTAGCAATGTAAATTTTGAGCCCAAGTGCAGTCGTAAGTTGAGAACTACCTCTTCTGTATATCCAGCTTTTCCTTTAGAAGTTCAAGGTAGTATCTCTTTCCTCCTATCTTTTCCCATACCAGCCCTGTGAAGTAGGCTGAGCTGAGAGGCAGTCTGTGGCCTTAAAAGTGAGCTTCATGGTTTAGAAGTGTCTTTTCCCTGGGCCTTTCTGGACTTTAACCTTCCATTGTATAGTGCAGTGTTTCTCAACCTTGCCACTTGAAGATGTCTGGACTTCAACTCCCAGAATTCCCCAGCCAGCATTCGCTGGCTGGGGATTTCTGGGAGTTGAAGTCCAGACATCTTCAAGTGGCCAAGGTTGAGAAACACTGGTATAGTGACAGTGCGACTAACCAGGAAGAAAAAACTACAGGAAGTCCTTGAATTACTATCATAATTGAGCCCAGCATTTATATTGCTAAGTGAGACATTTGTTACCTCAGTTTTGCCCCATTTTTCAACTTTTCTTGCCACGGTTGTTAAGTGAATCGCTTCAGTTGTTAAGTTAGTAACACGGCTGTTAAGTGAATCTGGCTTCCCTACTGACTTTGCTTGTCAGAAGGTCACAACATGGGACCACATGGCCCCAGGACCCTGTAAGCATCATAACTCTGAGTCGGTTGCCAAGTATTTGAATTTTGGTCACATGACCATGGGGATGATGCAATGATCGTGTGAAAAATGGCCCTAACTCACTTTTTTCTGTGCCATTGTAACTTTGAACGGTCACTAAACGAACGGTTGTAAGTCGAGGACTACCTGTACCTTTTTCAATTCTGGAAAAATCTATTCTTAGCCAAGCTTTCATCTGTCATACAAGAAAATACAAAACTATTTGACTTCTTTTGATTCCCTCAACCAATTATTTGGCAATTATTTATTTAGCATGTCAGTCTGGCCCCTTAACCTAAGAATCTTTATTGGAGGAAGCAGAACGTGATCCTCAAAACTCCCTCTGCTTCATTTCCCAAACAACTTTCCAGGCCCACATCTATCGCACCTGACTGGCACACCGCAACACCATTTTGTTCTGTTTAGACCAGTGTTTCTCAACCTTGGTGACTTTAAGTCCTGTAGACTTCAACTCCCAGAATTCCCCAGCCAGTCTGGGGGATTCTGGGAGTTGAAGTCCACAAGACTTAAAGTCGCCAAGGTTGAGAAACACTGGTTTAGACAAAAACAAGTGGAGGAAATTGAGTTGGGTTCAAAAAAATGATTTTACTTGTAAGAACAAGCATAGAAAACTATAGCATAATTATAAATAAATTGTTATCGGTACCATATAAATTACCTGGAAACATACACTAAAAAAGATGACCGCCTTTCTAAAAAAAATTTCCATTTAAAAAGATGATATTCCAGCAGTTGATCAGTGATAACCACAGCAAAAGACAAATGCTTCAGAAGAAAATCAGTGCAATGGCATTTTTTTTATTCCTGATATGCAGCCGCTGTTGATTTAGAAAGAGAGGGAGAGAGGGAGTGGGAGAGAGAGAGAGAAATATACTTTGAAAAGAATTCCTTTCTGGAGACAGAAGCTGGTTCTGTCATTCCCTCCAATAACCTTGAAAGGGCCCATCCCTTGCACTCGGAAAGAACTTCATGCTTGGAATTAAGCAGTGCATTTTTGAATCTAGCCCAGGCAGGGGCACTTCCACTCCTGACCTATGCAGACTTCCTCATTCCAGAAGACCAGCCTGCGGGAGGCTAACAGGTTTTACTCTTTTTTTTTGGTGTGGTGGGGGTGGTGGAGGGCAATGCAAGTAGGAAAAGTGAACTGCTCTTTGTAGTATCACCTCCTCCGACACTACAAAATTTCAGGCTGCTCAACTGGAAGGAAGTCCCTAGTTTTCTAAACTGTGTTCTAGGGAACCTTGAGAGACTTTGTGAGAGGCTAAGATCAAACAAAAAGTTAACTCAAATGCAGCCAATTTTCTTAATTAGCTTTAACTCTTGGTCAGAAATTTGTAATTTTTTTTAAACCTAACAAGTTCCCTGGCCTTAACAGGTTTGAAAACGCTTGTCTAAAGCAACAGCGCCATCTATTGAATGCATTTTTATAAACATTACTGATAGAACTGGAAAGAACGAACCTTGGTATTTATCGGTGAGTTTAGATTGTTGTATTTAGTAACATTTCACAAGAGAATTCTTTCATGGATAGTCTTCTGTACTGATTAGAAATAGTTATGTTTATACAGGAAGCAAAAAAGTTGCAGATCTATCTCTCAACAGAACAGTTTAAATTCTAGTTGCGTTTGTCTGCTGGACTAGTCTTCTTTTGCACTGTTTGGGTCCCAAAAGCTTCCTAAATTTTACCTTACTACACAAACTGATAAAACTATGGTTTACTGTTTCAGTTTACAGAATAGGCCCCGGGTTCACATACCATGCTAGGTCAGGTAACTCAATACAAGTTGCTCCCAACTAGTGCGAATTCAGCTTCTGCTTTGAAGCGCAAGAGATTAGGACTCCTCATGAAACAGCTAATTGGGGCAATCATCTTAAGAGAACCAAATGGCAAGAATATACACAGTCTCTTTAGAACAACAACCCCCCCCCAACCTATTGACATAATTCTGAAAATCCTCTATCCAAATTTCATGCTAAGTGGACAAATTAAGCTGTCCATGTTAAAAATCATGAAGAGAAGATTCTGTCCTAAAGAGAGGCATCTACCATACCATTGTTTAGTTGTCTAATGTTCATAGAGCCGAGGTGGTGCAGTGGTTAGAGTGCAGTACTGCAAGCCACTTCAGCTGACTGCTATCTGCAGTTCAGTGGTTCAAATCTCATTGGCTCAGGGTTGACTCAGCCTTCCATCCTTCCGAGGTGGGTAAAATGAGAACCCAGATTGTGGGGGCAATATGTTGACTCTGTAAACTGCTTAGAGAGGGCTGAAAGCCCTATGAAGTGGTATATAAGTCTAACTGCTATTGCTATTGCTATAAGGGAAGGCTCTGCACGCAGATATTGCCACAAAGTATCAGCCAGGTTTTAACCAAACAACTGAAGCAGGGCCTGCCACAAGCCCTCTAGAAATGCACGACCTGTCCTGACACACGGACAAAAGGGGTGGGGCTTTTGGGACCTTACAGTTTTGCCCTGCCCTGCAGACAGTGCTGGGCATCCACATACAGACTGTTTTGGGACTGCAGTGCAATCATCTACTAGGGAGGCCTATTTGTGGAGACTTCCCCTGGCCATGTTTCTACTCTCAGTGCATAGATGGGACCTCAGGGCATTTATTTATTAAACAAATTTAGATTTAATAGCACATTTTTATTGTCTCTTTTTAGGCAAGACTCTCCTCTTTCCATATTCAGCATAGGGAAATTGCTGGTGGCCTGGTTACTGTAAAACAAGACTGCCCATCTCATACACTCATTCTTTTTTTCCCCAAGCCACATTGTTTATAATCAATCAGTTTCTGTATCTTAAACTGCAACATCCTTTCAGGCCTATAGTCTTCCATCGTTTTATTTATAGGCTGCCACTGAACTCAACAACATTCTGTTCAAGGATACTAACATTTTTGGTGTGAACCTCTATCCAGAAATGTGCATCTTCTCCGTAATTCCTACCATCAACTCTGAATTGTTGTTACACCAAATAAATATTTGAACCAGTTTAATTCCAATTATATCATTGTCCACTACGTGTTGGGAGAAGGCTAAGGTGAAATCAGCATATTGTTCCCTGTGTATGAAAGCACACACACAAACAGCAGAATTCAGATTGCCATACAACCAACAAAGTTTTACCAATTCACAAGTGTCTTGTAAGATGCCTTGTTCTACAAGATGTGCCATAGCCCTAATGAGAATTATGTTTTCTTAAAGTAACAATATGTGATTCATGCTCCTATTTTAGGGAGTAGGAAGGGCAGACTAAAAATGTTCCATATCTCAAAAAACTAGGAACTGATTAGACTCCCTATATTCCAAACAATCTCAGGTTTATTCTGATTTAACAACATACTTAAATACTATTTCTTGTACACAACTTTTATATGTATGTATGTTTCTTGAAATGCAAATTTTGTTAAATCAGCACAATGATAAGAAAATAGTGGAGATGTAAAAGAAATAGGAATCAATATTCATTTCACAAATTTGTATTCTAACCTGGATCGCTGACACATTATTTGGGTACCTTAAAGGCCAGTGCTTTTTTTGGCAAATGTTCCTTTTATCATCCATTTATGCAGTTATTGCCATTACAAAACAAGCAAACCTAAAATGCAGGTCTACGATCTCTTTGAGAATAAAACCTATGTTTCATTTTTACTACATATATACCTGCCAAAACAGAAACCTGCATAAGGTTTCGAGTGTCCTTGTTTATTCAGGTAACGTCAGTGAACTAGATAGATGTTTCATCATTGCTTTTTGTAATAATGTAATAGTAGTGTTCTGAGGTAGTGAGCTGGAGAGATAAACGGTTTTCTTCTTGTTATTCAGAACTGAGCTGACCAGAGTTTTGAAGATTCTTATGACAAAGAAAAGGAGCAGCACTTGGCTGATGAGATCATCAATTCTATAAAGTCCTTCGACAAATGTGGAAAACAGAAAAGATCTTAAGAGATCCAAGTGTGAATTTGAGTCAAAAGTCAGTGCCGAGTCCGACCCAAGACATGAGTCCGCATGCAATATTTTCCTGGTGCAAGCAATTCCAGAGTCAGCTCTGTTATGATTGCTGTAAGACCCCATACACGGTGAGGACCATGCAAGAAGACAGGCAATGTGTAGTGGTAGATACCATCACGGCAGAAGTGGGTGTAGCCCTGGTTCTTTTCTTGTAGCAAGTGGGAGAAAGACAGTGTGAAGACAGCCTCAACCTGTAAATTGAACAACAAAGATTGAGTGGAAGCATAACTTGTCCAATTTAGTTATGAGCAGGGACGTGCAGTCAGGGGAGGCAGAGCCTCACCACTGTCATCATGAAAAGGAAAAAAAATGTAAAAGGAAAAGGGCAAGAGCTGAGGTCAGGCTGAGCTAGTTGCTGCCAGAGTCACCGTGGATGACTCTGCTTAACTGTTTAAAAAAGCCTCTACAGGAGGAGGCAGGAGAACGACGTGCCTCATCTAGTCTGACTTTAGGCGTTTTATGATCTCTCGAGCAGAGTTAAGCAAGGGTTAAAAGCCTAAAACTTCCTGACATAGGTGAGGCACATCGTTCTCCTGCCTCCTCTTGTAGAGGGCGCTTTTTTAGAGGCTTTTTTAAATAGTTAAGCAGAGTCATCCACGGTGACTCTGGCAGCAACTAGCTCAGCCTGACCTCAGCTCTTGCTTTTTTCATTTTACATTTTTTTTCTTTTCATGATGACAGGCAAGAGCAGAGTTGAAATCCTCTCTGAAACAGCTGGAAAAGGTATGTGTGGGTCAGAGGGAGGGGAATTCAAACTTCATCTTCAAGTGTAGATCCCTCCCCAAGTGTAGTTTGATTGCAGGCAGAGCCACGTTGCCTTTTCAAACACAAACACACACACACACACACACACACACACACACACAGAGCTGGATAAAACTATATAAGCCCAGCTTCACTGATTACAAGTTTGAAAAGGCAACGTGGCTCCGCCTGCAATCAAAGGCTCGGATCGGAAGGCAGCAGGGGAATGGGGGGGGGTATGGCAGAGGAGCTGCTTTCAAGCCATTGGAAAATATATCCAATCCAACTTCTGTATTTCTGTTTGTTTGAGAGAGTGAGTGGGAAGGGGGTAGGAGAGATAGTCCAATCCAACTTCTCTGTGTGTGTGCGTTTGAGAGAGGGGGGAGGGAGGAGGGAGGGGGAGGGAGAATAAAAAGAATGAAGGAAACCTTTTAGCAAAGGAGAAAAACAAATGCTGTTGCTTTAAATGACTGAGCATGCCTGGCTGTGGAATTCTGGGAGTTGAAGTCCACAAGTCTAAAAAAATTTGAAACCCACCACTGTGTTAGTGCCTCACCAGCCATAAACCTCACCGCACGTCACTGGTTATGAGATAACTTCTCTTTCTTCAAAATCCTTTGGATGTAATTAGTTCAACTCTCAAATTGTAATATTGGGGAAAAAGAGGATCAGAAATAAACAGAAGCAAAAAAGTGGGGGAGGCTCAGAAATAGAAACATCTGGTATCAAAAAGAAAGAAAATGCTGCATCCCACCCATAAGATTCCGACCACAGGCCACTTATGCTCCACTCAAGAGATTACTTCCAAGGGAATTAGTGCTTAACACAGGAAGAAATTGCCACTAGAATATCACTAATTGTCTGAGAATTTTCTTTCACACCCATCTTTCTAGAAAAATATATTGAATAAAAATATGTGATACACTATGTCACTGTGTTCCAGTTAATATTCTGATTCACCTCTTGGGGGTTAGGTTTCAGTGTCAGGTTCTCCAAAGGTCCCAGGTTTGCTAGTACAGGAGCCACCATCATATTAGTCTGGGGGAAAAAAGGCAAAATTAAACAGATATTAGTCGTTCACTATTACATGCTTTCTCAAAGAAAACCATAAAGGAAAGCATATCACAGGTGGCATGTTAATCCCCTAGCCCAGCCTTTTCTGTTTCCTGGAAATTTTCCATTTCTCTCATTGCAGACAGCAATTACAAAAAAAAACTCTGCCCCCCCCCCCGATTCTTGCACGAAACAGCATATCCATCATAATTCCACGACTGAAGCCTATTTCAAAGTTCATCTTATCACTGAAGATAAAGGGCTACATTAAGAATTACCCTATCAGGAACAGGCCTCATGATTCCCCAGACACAGTCCTCCTTTAACCGTATGCCCAGCTCTTCATGGGTCTCCCGCAGTGCTGTGGAGATAGCATCTTCGTCAGAGTCATCACGTTTACCACCTGGGAAACTGCAAAGACAAATACGTTATTGCGCAAGGGAAGTTTGGGATGGAAAAACTTAATTAAGATCACCTAGCATTGAGAGGGACTGGAAAAGTTAGAAAGTTTCCTGGACATCTTCTGGCTCAACCACTAATGTTGTGCCAAGTTCTTCAATGAAGGTACATCCTGTTGAATTGCCATCCTACTTTTCAAATACCCCCCCCCCCAGCCTATATTGCTATTAAACATTTGTGTGCCAATTTCTAATGTTTCTAAGCAATGCTTCCCTGTCACTTTCTTTAGAACAACTCTAGAACAATTAGGTCTTGCCTTTTGCACGACTCATATATCTGGAGACAACTATTGTTCCTCTTCTCTCTCTTTAATCTTCTCTAGAGCCGAGGTGGCGCAGTGGTTAGAGTGCAGCACTGCAGGCTACTTCAGCTGACTGCTAGTTCTGCAGCTCGGCGGTTCAAATCTCACCGGCTCAGGGTTGACTCAGCCTTCCATCCTTCCGAGGTGGGTAAAAAGAGGACCCGGATTGTTGTTGGGGGCGATATGCTGACTCTGTAAACCGCTTAGAGAGGGCTGAAAGCCCTATGAAGCGGTATATAAGTCTAACTGCTATTGCTATTGCTAACTGCTCTATACTCAGCCTTTCAACTGTTCTTTAGAAAACTTATGAGGTCCACCAAAGACAACAAGAGGGGGTTAATGACTCCCATCTGCGTATTCTGCAATTTATCTTTGCATTTACCAAGGAGGAAGATTAAGTTGTCAAGTACCTGACTTCCCCTTTGTATAAACCGGTCAGAGTGCTGGAACGCAGAGTGTACAGGATCGCTGGGTCCCCAGCCACAGAGCACAGAGATACCAGCACAGCTGCCCCCATATTTTCTTTCTTGTACCGGCTGGTGGGTTTTTCTAGCAGCCCTCTGCACCGCTGCTCGTTTTCCCAGGATAAATATCTACGTACCAGACCCACGCTGGCTATGGGCATACAGAGTGTACGCTTGCAGAGGTAGTGCAGAGACTGAAGCATAGTGCCCTAAATATTGGGGGGGGGGGAGAGAGAAAGGGAAGAATTTCACCTGAATGGCACCCCACACCTTGAGACTCAGTGAATTCCTTAAGCCTCATCGCATGGTTCCTAAGGCTAATCCCAATTTGTTGTGCAAGGGAGGCAGGGAGGGCTAAAGTTTGGAATCCAAACACAAGGGTCAACATTTCATCTCCCTTGTCAAATCTGGACCAACTACTCTTGGTCGGCGACAGTTGCTTCTTGTCATGTCAGGAAACAAGCACAAAGACCCGGAAAACACACAGGGAATTTGACAAGCCCAGAGCAGGCAGGAATTTAAAATCCTCCATAGTCAGAAAATGAGAACTATTATAGGGTGGTTAATCAAGGGTGCAGGTCTTGGGTGTTTTTGTTTTGCCTTATCAGCTTTACCCAGGGTTCTCCATGAGAGCTGGACATCACCTCCCATTATCCTTGGCCAGCCAGCCTGAGATGGGAGCCGTAGTCCATCCCATCGAGGAGATGCCGGGGCTTCTGAAACCGTCCCATTCAAAGTCTCCAGAAGAAAAGGGGGGGCAGGGGAAAGGAGGTTCGTTCTTTCGAGAGCAACAACCAAAGGCATAAGACGGTCGTCGGTCCGCTCCCACAGTTACCCGCAACTACCCGGCGACGCAACCAGCTACTCAGAGCAATCAAAAACCCAGCCGAGAATCCCAGTTTACAGTTCTTCCTATTAGCCTCGTCCTTCCCCTCAACAAACATGGCGGGACTGAAAAGCTTCCCAACCTCTGCTTTTCAATAAATGGGGGTTGGGGGTGAAGGGCGATGTCAGTTAGGGCATACTTCCGCCAGGCAGAAATATGGAAAGCGCCATTCTAACCTCGTAGAAACGTTCCTCCGTCAAAAGAGGAAATTTTTCGCCGACAGAAGCTTAAAAGCGACAGCCGAGAACGCCGCCTCCACCAATGAGACGGGAGAATGGCAAAAGCCACGCCCCAAACTGAGAGCCTGGGCGGTGCAGCGAGAGCTCCCTCGCCCCTTAAGAGACCTTGAGGGTGGCTGTTAGGATTTTATGGCCGGAAAGGTTAGAGGGCTAAACGGATCTTTAAGGGCATCTTTAAACCATATTTCAATGATTTACACAGGAAACCTTTTTGTGCTGACATACCCTGACAAGTTTGAACTCCACCCAATATACATATATTCGTAGACTATGGGATGAAAAAAGATCTCAAGGTTGATGCTTGCTTTTATGAGATTTAAGACAATCATCAAACAGTAATTCTAAAAATCCTTACTTTAGGGTAGGTATTAAACCACATGAAGCATCAATGACAAAATGTAAAATTTATTTGGGGTTTTCTGCCCTGGAATTAATCCCCAAAATGATGTGTTTGCCACCTTGAGTTATTTGTAAAAGTAATAAAGGCAGCATACAAATAAATAAATGCACCCAGACTTGTCATAATCATTTATCTATAAGCACAAATAAACTAATAAATAGCCCACAGAATCTCTTGTAATAGTAACACCTATTATTCAGGAAGTTATTTTAAGCATGCCCGCTAGTCTTAATGTTAGACAAAAATTGTGGTCTATTTACTATGGAAAAATATGTAAAATAATTCAAATGCCACCATGGCTGAATATAACGATGTAAAGTAGGTAAGAGGGCAGGTCCCAGTTTAACATTCCTAAGTGAGGTTGGAGCCCTGATATATAACACTATGTTTTACCCCCTAGGTTCTCCAAAGATCCTGTGCTTTTCTCTTCTCACAGTGGATGAAATAGGATTTTGTATTACAATACGGCATTTAAGCAATTTAGAGGCCATTGAACAACTCTAGGTGGCATAGTTTAAAAACCAGTATAGAATACCAGAAATCATAAGCAGCCCAAACTACTCCATTTTGTCCCTTTTAATTTCTTCCAAAGAGGCAAGAGTACAATAATTACATAATGTACTAAGCCATGATTACACTTTTGGCTTTTGAGCATAGTATGTGAATCCTGAAACTACGTTGCTCAAAAAGCTAGTTCAAGAAGTTATGGATGAAAGGCATCTTTTATTACACTGCACTACTACTTTCTTACTAAGCCTCCAGTTTCTAAAGATGACTGATACTGCTCATCCAACAGCATGAAGTTATTTATTCAGTCAAGTCCAACCCTTCGCGATTCTCTGGGTCAGGTTTCTTCACACCTTCTGATCTTGCACTACTTCATTGAGTTTTTCTATGCTACAGCTGGTGTCAGCTTTGATAGTATCCATCCACCGTGTTTTCACAGCTTGGGTTCTTTTTGCAGCTAATTCTTCCAAACATAATTGCTTTCTTCAGTAAATTCCCCCATGACATGGCCAACTGCACATCCAACTACATATGCAAGTCAAAAGTGAAATATATCTGCAGAGCCAGATGTGCTGCATTAAACCATTTCATCCTGATGTTTACTACTTTAAAAAATTTAAAATATTTGCAAATTATTAGTACAATCAGCTTTCCATTTTATCTGCACATTTATAAGTCTTGCATAAGAAGAATTAGGAACAGGAAAGTAAAGGTTTAGATGAGTTCATCAAAGTTGTATTTATGTACTATGGAATCCTGACTGGTCATTTTGGACAATTATTTTCTCATGAATTCATATAGTTTGTAAAGACTTCTTTGCTTCATTTCATAATCAATCACTCCAAGTAATATATAAAGGCAATTCAAGGCCTCAGACACAGGATGTTGCTGTGCTTGTTCTGTGAGATGTTCTAGAACTTCCTATGTGGTTTGACTCCTAAGTTACTTTCATGGGGCATATTGTATTCTATTTCTAATGCTATCCAGAGTCACACTTATGAATCAGATGGCCATATAAATCCAATAATCAAATAAGATCACATCCAGGTATTCACCTCATTCTCCTTGCTGTAAGAAATTACACATATCAGTCTAAAGTATTTAATAAATTGCCCAAGAAGAAAGCAAAAAAGAAAAACTGGTAGTTGAGGCAGGTTGTCACAAATAATAGAAATTAAACTCTGTTACTGAAGCCCAAGCAAAGGTAGATGTGGGCTAGAAAAGATTATTTGAACAGTGTAACTTCTTTGAGGTGGGCATTATAACTGTTCATCCAGATGACTGCTTTTTAGATTCATTATATTGCCTCATCCGTTCCTCCAGTTCTGGACGGAAGTGACGAATTAGACCCTGTAAAAAATCAAGCACAGGAGTTACCCATTAAATACATCTGTAGCATTCCCCGTACTCCAACCTGAGGCCTCCCTACAAAATCATTTCATTTCTAGCTCTCTGTCAAGCAAATTGCGTGATTCTTCAGTACATTCTGAAGTAAAAAGGAAATTACCTGCACAGGCCAAGCAGCCCCATCTCCCAGGGCACAGATAGTGTGACCTTCAATTTGTTTGCTAATTTCCCAGAGTGCATCAATTTCTGCCACTTGTGCATTGCCTCTCACAAATCGCCACATGACCTTGTTCATCCAGTCAACACCTGTAGGAAAGGAATCAACATTAAAAGTGGAATACAAAGCCTCATGAAAATCAGCAAGGCAACACAATACTTAATACAGAAGTGTAAATTGATTTTGCTGCCCAGGTTACAGGTCTTTTTCCTGACCTTGGATTGTCAATTTCCCTCCTCAGGGATTTTCAGATATCTGTTTCCACTATATTTTAAATAACAATGGGATAAAAAAAATAATGTGAATGTTTTTTCACACTATTTTTTCAATCCCAACCCTAATTCAGAGAATTGTGGGATAATTTTGCTAATACTTCAAAAGGTTTGAATAAGAACACTCACCTTCTCGGCAAGGTGTGCACTGCCCACAACTTTCGTGCTTGTAAAATTCAATTAGGCGGGCAATGGCTCGAACTATATCTGTCTGGAGAGAAAGAGAAGAAAATGAAGATACATCATATGCAAAACCCAGAGAAATAACTCTAGGGAACATTGCTTACCGATTTGTCCATGACAATGAGAGCTGCTGTCCCAAGCCCAGTCTGTGCCTCCACTAAGGCATCGAAGTCCATCAGAACTGTCTCACATACTGACTTGGGGATGAGCGGAGTTGAAGAGCCCCCAGGAATCACAGCGAGCAAGTTATCCCAGCCACCTCTAATGCCGCCTGATCAGAAGGCAGAAACACACCATGAGGCCTGGCTCTTTAGATGATTGGATCAGGTCAACATACAAGAGGAACAAAAGGAACTAAAAAGCTGATGCCACTAATATAGGTATCTAAATTAAAGTGACACCTCATTCTTTAAGGTGAGTAAGTCACTCTCACCTGCATGTCGTTCAATTAAATCACGCAATGGTATTGACATCTCCTCTTCCACAGTACAAGGGTTATTGACGTGGCCTGAGATATTGAAGAGCTTAGTGCCAGAGTTACGCTCACGTCCAAAGCCAGCAAACCAGGTACCTCCTCGACGGCAGATTGTAGGTGCTACCGCAACTGTTTCCACATTTGCCACTGTGGTAGGGCACCCAAACACCCCTAGAGAAAGAAAGAAAATGGGTTAACATGAATAACGTTTCTGAACAATCTTAAGATGAAAAAAGGAGAATGGGCACAAGAATAATTAAAACGGGAGTTTTAGTACTATTAATGGGATATTTGGTAGGGACTTAAAAGTTATTTTAGGCTAAAAAAAGTATGTTGATGGCCTTATATATAGATAGACAATGAGAGTCTCATGTTGACTTGAGGAAGCATATTAAAAATTAACACACATACACACACATACGTAGAAGGAGCATTTAAAATGCCTTACCTACATCTGCAGGGAAAGGAGGCTTGAGGCGGGGTTTGCCCTGTTTGCCCTCAAGGGATTCAATAAGTGCAGTCTCTTCACCACAAATATAGGCACCTGCCCCTCTTGCTACAAAGACATCAAAGTCGTAGCCAGAGCCACAAGCATCCTTGCCCACCAGTCCTGCTTCATAGGCCTCCTTAATTGCCACCTAATAAAGGAAGATAGCATTAATTACTACAGCCAAAGCCCAAACACCAGTGACCTTGATTTCTGACCATAAAAAAGGCAATCTAGAAGACAAAATTAAGGTAACCACAAGAGACAGCAGCTTACCTGCAAATTTGATGCTTCATTGTAGAACTCTCCACGTATATAGATATAGGCAGCTCGAGCCCCCATAGATCTTCCTGCGACTAGGCAGCCCTCTATTAGCTTATGGGGATCATGACGCATAATCTCCCGATCCTTACAAGTGCCTGGTTCCCCTTCATCTGCATTCACTACCAAGTACTTAGGCCTGAAACACAGAAATAATTACATTCATCAACAAGAAGAAAAGCCTCTCCAGCAGTATGCGCTCCAGTTAGTAATGCTATCTAATCTATTAACGTTTACAGTCTACATAACTAATCTATCCAGTCAGGATCTTCACTCAGTCAATGATCATAGTGTCCAACTTCAGCCGCAAGGAAATCAAGGCTTAGGAAACCTGAGCATACAAGTATACATCCTAAGTATTACTGAGGAAACTATATTTGTATTTCTGCAGCCACAGGAAATGATAATATTTTAGCCATATAGCAAAACTGAAAAGAGGTGGATTTTGAATAAGAGCACACACAGAGATATTTAAAGCTGACTTTTCCAAGTACAAATCTCACACTCCATCTATCTAGCTAGTCAAACTAGCTATCCCCCTTATAGCAGCTCTTCTGGATAAGAAGTCTATAAATCTGGCTGCTTCACAGAGCCAATCATTCTAGAGAACACAACTTTTTTTTGAAAAAGAGAGAAGAAAAGATGGGTTTAAAACTTTTGAAATAGATATAAATCATTCTTCAAAGTTGAGATGCACAATTTTAAATATAAAAGACTGAAATGGAAACTACAGTTGCAAATTCTAATTAATAATAAATGGCATTCCAACCCAAAAGTAGAAGGAAAAATTATGGCTTAAACTGGTTCTGCATAAGAAGACAATCAGAGTCTAACGTTTGAAACTACAATGTTCATAATTAGTACCACACCTGCCATCTGGAGGCTTATTCATAAAGCTCCACTTGAGGCCAGTTGGAAAGCCAGCTCCTCCACGACCTCTCAGGCCTGAAGTCTTTATTTCATTCAAGATCCAATCAACACCCTTCAGCAGGATTTCCTTGGTTTTATACCAGTCACCTCGGCTCAAAGCCCCTTTCAACCTAGAGACAAAAAAGAAAAAGTCATGCATATTAACTCCATTTTGTAAATAAATTTAGAGCTGCTTTTCCCATCTGGGGTTGTTCAGGTATCTCAGAATATGATAACAGTTTAATGTAGTGGTTAAGATACTGGACTAAAAACTTGGAAGCTGCAAGTCTTCCTTTCAGCATGAATATGATTTAATCATGATTTTGACCCAGTTGGTCTCTCTTGGCCCAACTCACCCTACATTAAGGGTTCTTAATATAGAATATAGAAAAATAGGAGGCAAGAGCATTTTGAATCTATCTTGAGTTGTACCAATAGGTCCAGTATCTAAATACAATGGGATTTGGAAATGTTTGTAACTAGGAAATATATCTTCCTCTTGTAGATGGAGTTGTGAGTCTTCATTTCTAACCACAATAATGAGAAAATGATAAAACATGCATTGTGATATCATGACATGAGCCTTGTCCTATGGTATATGTAGCACAAGTAAGTAAAAGCCATAATTTGCATCACACTGCATGTTTCATTGCTTATTCTCTTAGCCCCTGTATGAAAACCGATAGTTACAGAATTAACAAGCATTAGCCTTCACTTTGCTATTATAAAACAATGGTAAACATCTAAGAAAATGCAAGAAAAATAGGTTTTCCTTTAGCTTTTCATCTCTATTTTTCTTAATTCACTCCCCAAAGTCAGAAGAGACTAAAAAGAAGCAGAAAGATGTGGGGTTGAGTAAGACTTCCAATTCTATCCATGGTCATGCTGACGCCAAGCACATTACTGCGGATTTTTCTTCTCTATTTTCTATTTTAGGCAAAGAAGTAGAAGCCAGGACATGACAATATCCTGGCACTTTTTTCCTTTACAATAATAGTAAAGGGAAAAAAGTAGTAGCTGCACAAATAAATGCACAATCACAAAATTGTGCAGTGCCAAAACAGCAGAGAAATTTGATTGCCAAGATAGCAATTTTGCAAGCAACCAATGAATACACACAACTAGAGAAATTTAAAACAATTACAGTTGTATTTAAATAAACCACAACTGTTAGATAAGTAGAAAAATATTTTTGCCAGCCTACAATTTAGACACTAGTTAAATGTTTAAGCCACCATTTCCTTCATAACCTTTTTTCCCACTAACTAAAAAAGATTTGAAAACTGTGTATTTTCCTGTCAGCAAGTAAAATATATTCTACATTTTTGTTTCTTACCTCCAATCATGACGTCCATAAAGATTAGTAAAAATGCGGTCCTCATCTTTGAGCGGACCAAACTGAGTTTTCTTTGGGGGTGCCTGTCAAACAAAAAGAAATAGCTTTAATAGTTTTTGATAGTTATACTACAAAAATAGAACAAAAGCAAGAAAACGAAAGGGGCAAACATATCTCTTTCCAAAAGCTAAGCACAGAAACTGAGCCATCTTCATTATATGCAAGGAAAAAGCACTCTCACTCTCCCCCAAGAATATATATTTTAAAACAGGAGTTCATGCTAAACATAGAAATAACTAAAAAGCATGCTGGAGGAACCGATGAGGTCCAAAAAGCAGGACTTTGGAGATCTCCATCATCCATACTCCCTTCCCTTATTCCTCTAGTTCAATCCTGTTTTTGAATCTGCAGCACAACATTGAACATAATGGTAGTTCTGTGGCACACCGGAAAATTATGAAAAGCATATAATATTTTTAAAGGTATAAGACATGTTTTAAGAAGTTAAAACTATTATACTAATATCTGCACTGTGCTGCATATACGGATCACACAGAATATGCCCAGCACAAAAAGAAGAAAAAAATAACATAAGACAAAAATCTCGAGGCACACTAGAAACAAGCCCATGGCATGCCTTTGCGCTGTGGCAAGCTAGCTGAGAACCACTGCTGCAGTTGTATAAGTCCCCATCCCTTCTCCCCTTTCCCTTGTTGAAAAAGAAATAAAAGAAGGGCAAGTAGAAGTCACCGATTCCGGAGCAGCGGCGGCGGAAAAAAAGCGAGTCTGGGTGCAAATCGGACGGAGGCGCAAGGTCTGAGCCCCCAACATAGTGGAGAGCGAAGGGGGGGTCTCCCCTGCTGCAGCTCCTAACCTCGTCACCTTCACCTGTCGGGCGCAATAATAATACGTCACGATGTTTCTCTTCGCTCTTCCCGAAAGACCAGAGGCGGGGCAACTTCCTTTGGCGTCTGGGATCATGGGAATTGTAGTTTAAGTTCCACAAGGCAGTGCACGCGATCTCCAACCCGTGTTTAAGGCCGAATAAATGACAGACTGCAGCGAAAGTTCGGGGGTTTTTTGGAGCAAGAAGTGATGGGTGTGGAATAAAGCAGTATATGTGCGTCGCATAGTGGTTGATAAAATATATTTATAATTATTATAAGGGTAAATTTTCCTCTCGGATTTGTTTGCAACATGTATGACAATATTTAGGATCCTTAAAAAAAATTATCGGATATGCAAGGGACTATTCCGATGTCTATTTTCAATACAAGGAGTGAGATTTCACATGTTAACTATTAAAGCCCTATGTGCTTAAGACAGAAGTTTGTAATTAAAAGATTGCAATAAATTAATGTTTGTAGCAAAATCAACCATCTTTTACTAGGTACTGGACATCTTTCCCATCTAGTCTTGGTTGTTGCAGTCAACTGCACAACCTTCTGGAGCCTTTTCAAATGCAACTCATAGTAAAACTTGGATCATATAGTTAGCTGGCTTCTCTTTGTCAGGTTAGGTCAAAGATTTTACAAATTTTAGGATTCCATCTGTGAAGATGGCTGGACACACTTTGATAGCCTGCTTGTGAAATTGTTACATAGTTATGTAAAATAATCATTGCAGTCGTAAAATCCTACAGAATATTTATTATCTATTGGATTTTCATAGGTGGTTAGCTGGGCAATAGTCAACCAGGTACTTTAAGAACGTTCATAAGATAGGCATGACTAAAGATGCAGCAATTTGCTATTTTATCCAATTAATAATGGACTGTTTACTGCTTCAAATATGTTGTATGTATTTTGCGTATATGTATTTTATGTAACTAGTCATTGGGCTATACAGTGGCTATAAATCCCACATGCATGTTGTTAGATGTCTCCAGTTTTAATCAATATTGTTTATAATTTTGTGGATTTACCATTGTACATATTCCTATCTTCTAAAATGATATAATAGTGCTTTTTTCACAAAAATGTCCTCTACTGGCTTGCTTTATTTACTTATTTTAGTTAGTTGGTAAGGATTTATCTTGCTCTTCAACCAAACATATTCTTAGAATGTAAGTATAATCAATTTTTTAAATGCTCATAGGTTTGCAGTCTGCAGCATCATGGCATGGCATGAAGAAGAAAACAATTTCATTTTGAAATTAAATAATATATAATTCCAGAAACTGTTTTCTATAATTTGTTCTCCTTAAATATGAAATGTTCTGATTATGCTTCTGTCTCTATCTGGTACACAAAGGACCACAGATTCCGGATCCCTCCGTTTCCATTAGTTCCACTGGTGCTTGCCTTTGCCAGTTTACCTAGTTTTCAGAAAGCTGCTAATCTGCTCTGCCAGGGAGGATTACATCACTGATCTCTCTGATCCTGTTGATTCTTGGTCCGAGAAGGATGATCCCATTATATTGGAGTGTGCTCTAGGATAGCAGTTGCATGGAAGTGCTCCAAAATTCTAAAGAGGGATCATCAATCATACATAGAACTTGAATCCCCATTTATAGAGAGGCCAGGCCAGCCATTAGACAGTGAGGTACCTACCTCAGACAAAAGATGCAGGGAGGCATTACAGCAGTATCTTCAACTCCACTTGACTCTCCTAAAGCTTCTCTGTTCTATGAGCATTCCCATCTTTCAGAGCTAGTACTGCTGCTTGCACATTGCTAGCCCGGGTAGCAAGAAGCTAGAGCAGTAGTGGGTTTCAAAAAATTTTCGAACCTACTCTGTGGGTGTGGCCTCCTTTGTGGGAGTGGCTTGCCGGCCATGTGTGTTTTCTCTCTCTCTCTCTCTCTCCTTCCTTTTGTCTCTCTGTCCCTTTTTCTTTTTTTCTTTCATCTCTCTCTCACTTTTTCTTTCTTTCTTTCTTTTTTTATTTCTTTCTTTCTTCCTTTTTTTCTCTTTCTCTGTGTGAGTCTGTCTGTCTGTCTGTGTCAGTGGTGGGTTTCAAAAATTTGACGAACTGGTTCTACCGAACTGGTAGGAACCCACCTCTGATCTAGAGGCTTGCATTACCAATATCTCAGGCAGTATGGCTGAAAAAAACACCAACCAAACACCTAACCAAGTAAGCAAAAAGGACAATTTTGATCAATGAATGTGAAGCATGACCATATGATACACATTGGCGTATGGAGAAATGAAGTGGAAAGGTACTGAATGACAAAAGGGGAGGAGGGGCTTATGCCCCCCCCCTTTTTGAATTGTGAGCCGCCCTGAGTCCCCCCAGGGAAAAGGGCGGCATACAAATAAAGGAAACTAAACTAAACTAGTACACCCTTCTCGAGTAGAGTGAAGGACACAATTCTACTGCCAGTGTTGAAGGTAAAGTTAAGCTGTTAGTATCTATTTAGCAGAGGAAGACCTTTCTGTCCACTGTCTCACATAGCAAAATGTCTTGAGCTCCTAGTAAAAGTAGCTTGTGATGGTAATACAAAGATTAACAAGCATGCCCATGATTTTCAGTGACATCATATAGAAGTCCCTCCCTATTTATATGTTCAAAAGATAGGAATAGTATCATTTAAGAGTTGCATGTGGCCCTCAACCATATAGTGGCCCTGAGTCTAGCATCACCCTACTGAAATTCATTTACAATCCAGCAATTTATGGCAGAATTGATTCCCCCCCCCCAAAAAAAAGGGGCTAACATTCATTTCTCCAGGACTAACTTGCTTACTTTTCTGTAAAATTACCAACATAGAAAAATAAACAAGGCTTTGAGTCCCGTTCCGTCACCCCCACCCTAGAAGACATTGTCATTCTCTCGTGCTTGTATCCCTAGAGACGATTTCTTTTTTTAAAAAAACAAATAATGGCTCCCTTGTAAAAGAAAATATTTAAAATTGGAGTTAAAATCATATTTCATCTATGACAAATCAGAATGGGTCCCCTCCTTTAAAATTTCTTATTAAATTTATATGCTGCTCATATCACCCTCCAATGTGACTCTGGGTGGCCTACAATACAATACATATAAAAGACCATTTAAAATTACAAGAGTTAAATACAGGCAAAAAATGTGGGGATGAAGTAGTGTCTTCTCTGTCACTGCACTAACCACCTTTAGCCTAGAGCATCCCCAAGCCAACTAGCAGAACCAAGTTTTAAGGTCTTTCTAGAGAGCCAGAAGGATTGAGGGGAGTGGAACTCATCTCCACTGGCAAGATGTTCCAAAGGGCAGAGGCCACAGCAGAAAAGTCTCTCCTCCTATCTAGACTTCACGGCTGAAATTCCTTGGCTGATGGAGTGTGCAGTTGGTCCCCTTCTGCTAAAACAGGAGTGGGCAACTATGGCAACTTTATAACCGTGGACTTCAACTCCCATGGCTGGCTTAGGAATTCTGGGAGTTGATGTCCACAACTTGTAAAGTTGCATAGCTGCCCACCCCATGCTAGAATGAATAGGGAAGCCTGGCCCCTTGGGGTGAGATGGTTCTTCAGATATCCTGATTTATTAAAAGAATTCTGGTTACAAGTCTGAGAAAAGCTTTTTTTCTTTTCAAAGATACATTTGCAGAATAGGTACAAGGTATGTATGATGAACTTATATAAAGAAAATACCTAAGAATCTCAAGCAGAATAGCAATATGACCTATTTTAAATGTATAATAAATAGAAATAACTTGATCCAACACAGAAAAGAGAAGCGACTGGGCAATGCACCCGTTGAAAATATGGAAGATATGACAAGAATGTTTGATGAGGCGGGGCAGAAAATGGTTTGACACTTATTTAATAGACAACTGTCTGAAAATAAGTTACCTTAGAAATGGTTGCTGAAATTATTTTAATCAAAGTGACTAATAGGATATTTTCTCCAATTTGTAGTAGAGTTCAATATCAGATCCTGATAAAAACAAAAAAAATCAGCAGTTTTAGCAATCTTTAATCCTGAAATGCAGTGTACACCATAATTTTGGAACTGTAATCTTGGAACCTGAAATGCAGATTACTGCTAAGAGAAATGTACGCTGCTAGTAAGAGAGACCAGAATATATTTAAAGGGGGGGGGAGTTGACTGATTTATGAGGAACTGTTGACTTAAAAAAATGCATCGACTGGATTTTGATTCCAATGGGAAAAGAGCATGGGTGAATGATACATTCTTACTCCTGTGTCATAGCCACACCATGAATCAGTCTTTGCAGAACTGCATTTATTCTTTTTTAAAAGTGTATCTACCATTGCCATTAATAAATGCTTTAGCATTATTGCTACTTTAGTACAACTAAAAACCAAATGCAAAACCATCTTTTCTGGACTGTAAAAGGCTTCCATCTCCATGGTTTTCGTGATTTTCCTTCCCCAGCAGAGTGACAGAGGCCTTTTTAAAAACTACGGTAGCTTTATTAGATCTCAAAGGTACAAAACTACAAACTTGCATCCTAGGAAAGTAAATGGCTTCACTGCTTGCCATTCCCATTGATGAAGCGTTTCTTACGGGCATCTGATTCCAGGAAATTCTTGAGAAGTGGCCGGTCATTAAGGCGTTGCACGTAGCCAGCCAGCAAAGGCAAGGAAGCCAGGCAATTGGATGCCAGGACCAAATGAACATGTAGAATGTCGAGCAGATTATAGTCTGCAAAGCCAATCTGAAGAAGATGGAGAAGAGTGGAACCCAGCAACAGAAGAGAGCAATGGAAATAAAAAAACATCATTAACTTTGCAAAACAGGTTTAGTTTTGCATTTTTGTACATAACACGATACACAGATGTTCCACCCCACCTCCTAAATACATATCAAACATTTCAAGGACTACCTGTACCATATTTGCTAAATATCTATAATGGCAAAGCTGGCATTTTCTTCCACTTCCAGCTGATAGCATTTCTCAAAACTCAAGAAAGCAGTTTTAGAAATAAAATAAAATTGAGATTTCTCATATAGCTGGATTTCGATAATGTGTTCTGTGCTTTCCTGCAACCTACAGAATTATGGAATACTGAGATGAAATCACATAAAGGGACTTGAATCTCTACCTATCAGAACAACCCTGCAAAAACTAAACAGAATCTCTGTTTAAAAATGAGTTGGATTTCGCTGAGATCAAGGGAGAAAAATATTTCAGGAAAAAAAAACCCTCCAATTGTGTTTGTGGGGGGGAGCAGTCTGGCAGTCACTCGCAATGTGCTGATGATTCCAAGTGGAGCATATTTACGCATTTAATCTATTTGTATTTTACCCATACCTGAAGGTTGCTTTTTAGGGGAACAAAAAAAGGGCTACTCGGTGGCATTCAATGGACACAATGAGGGCAGCAAAATACAGTATGATCTTTTTTCTGCCTATTTCCCCATAGTGTAAGCTTGAATATAAGATCTTATATAACCACTCTTAGACTTAAGATGGGTTTTCCTTTGCTACTTCATCTCCAGGAACATCTTGGTCTACTAAGGAACTGTAAGAGGGATGGACATTCCAGTGTAATCTGATCAAGTGCCATAACCACCTTATTTAAAGTGGAAAATCAGGGTTTCAATCAAATGATCCATCCTGCCCATGGGAAACTCCCCAGTTGTCCTTTGAAAATCATCTGGACTAATTTAAGTTTCTCCAGAGGAAGAAAATGGGGGGGAGGGGGATATACAGTGAAACTCCATAGCAACCAGAGAATGATATGTCCATGACAAGGGGCGGAGTCAATGTCCCTCATTTCAAATCATATCATATCTACTCCAATATATCACCCCTTACGCATGTCGCCCCCTCAGTAAGTTGGCAAGATCCGTGGTAGCCATGAACCCTTGGTCTGCATCAGGGGTGGGTTTCAGCTGGCATTACTACTGGCTCGCTCGTGTGCACGCTTTGTGCATGCATGCACAGTTCAATGGAAATTGTTCTGCGCATGCGCAGAACTAAAAAAAAGATGGCGACTGGGGAACTAGTTCGGAAGAAGCGGGGAACCAATTTGGCAGTGTCAGTGGTGGGATATGAATGGTATGCCCCGGTACGGGTGTACCGGTGCCTGCTGGGAGTACCAGGTACCATTCCAGTACGGTGCTCCGTAGGGCCCGCGCGCCCACCCTCCTTACCTATATTTGAGCCAATCGGGGCTTAAGCGCATGGTACGTACAGAGCCTGCACAACGCTCCATCGAGCAGCTGGAGCATCGTGGGCAGTAAGTAAGCATGCGCTTGCTGCGTGCATTTGGTGGACGCCCAGCCACGTTGCACCATACCGGTTGCAATGGGATCTGGAACCACCACTGGGCGGCGTGGCCAGCCTGGCTCGCTGCCAGTTCTGTGATCCACACTGGCATTGCACTATTGGGTCGGCTGAACCTGGTTGAACCGGTAGGAACCCACCTCTGGTCTGCATAGACCACTCAATAAGAGAAGCCATGTCAAAATTACCCCCAGTAAATCGTCTAGGAAACACCCCCTCCCTCCCAGGAATAAGAGCAACCCTGGCAGGAAGAGGGAAATCAACCTGCTCAGGGTTGCTCAGTTTTCACTCACTCATACACAAATATGCTCAGAAAACATGAGGGAAAGTAGAAACACATACACTGATGCATCATGTTGCTTTATGTCACAGAAGAAAGCACCAAACCTGGTATGGCCTTTGCTGGAAAAGGCTTTGAAAAGTAAGCACCCGTGGGGGAGGGGGGCTTTTTGTCCTTATTTTTATAACAATTCTGTGGGACTGCAGGAAAGCACAGAACACAGTACAAAACCCCAACTGTCCGAAAAACCTTGATTTTCCTTTTTTTAAAAAGCAGCTTTCTTGAGTTTTAAGAAATACTATCAACTGAGAGTAGAAGTGGGATTCTAAATGTATTACTCCATTTATACAATAAGGACGAGTCGGTATTCCCTCTTTATCTAAAATCAAGATTAATATAGACAAGACAAAGCAGAAGCCTGCTGTTAGCACATTAGCAATACTTGATTGCTTTAGCTTTGATTTAATGGCTGGCATGAACCAGACAGCGGTGGCTGCAATATAGTAAACTGCTGTGATTTTATTAACAGTGAACACACATTAACAACAATGTATGAATTTCACCCCAGAGTAATTGCCTCCATCTCCGGAAGACCATTAATGGCCAGTCCAGATGTCTGTCTTCGACAGGAAGCTGTGATGGTTTGATTACCTGTTTGCCTACAATGAAGCCTTTCCCTCCATCGTTCTCAGCCAAGAGCTTCTCAAAAGGGGCCAGCTCAGCTGGCAGGGCCTCAATGTAAGCAGCTTTGCCAGATTCCTGTGAAAGAAAAACAGTCAGCTCTTTCCTCCCCCAGGTCTGCCTTTCCCTCCTGGGAGAAGAATTAGGGTGAAAGGAATGCACTAAGACATTTCTACCAATAATGCAAAATGAAGGATTCCGTTTGCTTGAGCTCTTGTTATTGGGGGGGGGGGGGAGGTAATCCATGCCTCGTTTTTAAAAAAAGGGTTTGATTGTTAGAGATGGCATGATCTCTTTACACCTAGGAGCCCATGGTAAAAGGAGAAACAGAACTCAGGATCTTTCTCACCTGACATATGTCTTTGTGTTCAACCAACAAGGATAATTTTATCCCATCTGTCCAAGACCTCTGTAGGTGGGAGGCTTTTCTAATCTTCATTTATTTCTTAATAAATCTAGTTTTTACTTCCAATATAATAGCAGCTAGCATTCACTAGTCCCATAATGGCGAACCTATGGCACACATACCACAGGTGGCACGCAGAACCATATCTGCCGGCACGCAAGTCATCAGTTCCAGCATGATTTTTTGCCAGGCACCTGATTTTCGGCCTTCTGGAGGACTGAGTGAGGTTGTTTTCATACTTCCCAGGCTTTAGGAAAGCCTCCGGAGCCTGGAGAGGGTGAAAAATGGCCCAAACGGGCCTACCGGAGTTTTTTCACCCTCCCCTCCAGAGGCTCTCCTGGAGCCTGGGGAGGGAGAAAACAGCCTCCCACGTAGGAAGCTTGAAGGCGAGCAGTGCAGCGCACGTGGTGGGAGCGTGGGGTGGTTGTGCATGCATGTGCATGTGGAGGCACACTTTACATTGAGTGCTGGCATGCATACATGCTATCGTGCGCATGCCCTCGCATTTTTGGCACCCAACAACAAAAAGGTTAGCCATCACTGCCCTAGTCACTGGGCTGAGTCCATACTCTTCATAAAATGCACATTTTCCCCTTTAATGGACCACTCCACCACTTAGCATTCTTTCAACCCCGTTGATCAGGGTTTCTGATTAATCCAAACCTCTCTTGCTAATCATTGGTTCTCATGTTCCACTTGCCTTCATCTTGCCTTTTCTAGATGATGTGCTGCCTATTGTTATACCTGGCTAGCTGATAGCCCGGTGTTGCCCTGGTATTTGTTCCCAATCCTGTATTAGACAGGAAAAGCAATGAATTATAAGTGCGGAATGGGCTGTCCTCCCTCCTTCCATTAAAGTTGCCGCATTTCCTGAAAAGGCGATGGCAAGAGCAACTTCTCCGTGAGCCCTGATTTCAGTGACAATTAAATTAGTTAAAAATGTTTTTCCTCTGCCCCCAGAAGCGTCAATAAAAATGAAATCACCGTGTTGAAAATGTCCAGACCAAACGTAATTTCTAAGGTTGGATTTTCTCCCTTACCAGAGGAAGCCCCCTTGTGGAATACTGTGAAGCCATTACCACAGCAATTCCACTGCACTGTACAGTAGAATCCATTTTACGGCAGTACAGTAGAATCCTTTGTAAGGCACAACAGGCTGTATCTTAACAGAACACCCCCCCCAAGGGGTTAGGGGTGTCTTACCCCCACAATATTTTTTTCCAGAGAGTAAGTCTCTGTGCACGCATGCATAATAGTGAAAAAATTGCTTCTGCGCATGCACAGAAGCAAAAAACAAGATGGCGCCACCTATGGCACCGCCGATAGAACTGATTTGGAGGCATGCGTGGCCAAGTTACTACCTACTTGTCTGAATCGGTCTGAACAGGTAGGTACTCACCTCTGGTGCCAAAATTATGCTGGAACACACACATACACAAATAGCTGTATGTATGTATGTATGTATGTATGTATGTATGTATGTATGTATGTACGAACAGACAGACAGACAGACAGACAGACAGACAATTAACCTGTTGCCAAGACCCAGAATATGCCACCAAGGGTGCATTGCCCCCAGGTTCTTCCAAAAGCTCTGACAGGGGAAAACCTAGCTGCAGCTCCAGTCCAGTTTCCATTCTCAGCAGCAGCATTATCATATACCTCAACATCATCATGATCATCCAGGCCACATCCCCCCATCCCCGGCCTCACCTCTCCTCCCCCTACTCCCCCACCCACAGAGGACAACCACAACGCTGACCTGGCTCTCAATACAATTGAGCTTGACACCCCTGCCCTAAAAGAATTCACTGCAATCAGGCAAAGAACCTGGATGCTAGCGATGCTTTTTAATAGGAAACATCCCAACCATGGCTTCTGGCTAGTAGGAATCGAATGAGACTGTGGAGCTAACATCACTGGCACTTTTACTGGAACCCCTTTGGCTAAAGCTTTACCATCTGCAGTGGGGTAAAAAGTTCATCTGAACTAAATTAATCAGGTTTACTGTTACATTTTTTTAGATTGAAACCCAAATTAGCTTTTCCCAATAAAATCTACTTCTTAGATACTGTCAGAAAATCCCATGATTTGATCACCCTGTTGGTCTCAGAGAAACCAAGAAATCATTAAATAGGGGACTGAGCTCTCCATACAGCAGCTAAAAATAAAACCAAGGTCTCCTATAATCCAGCTTACATAGTTCTGGTAGATTAAGCGGGCATATTTGTTTCGCAGATCCTCCACACCATCATTCACCATGTCCAGCAGTGCTGCTTCCTTTGCATCTTCACCATAGAGTCCTATGGGGAAGGAAAGAAAGTGGCCAAGTCTAAAGTTAGAGAGGATCATCATAACAACGCTGATAACTAAAACTGCATTTTTCTACCATCACCGATATAGCAAGTTTAGACCAGGATTTTTCTAAATCATGGTTTGCTGAATAAACTACAGCAAGTCGATCTATAATGGGTGGAATTAAAAACAGACTTAGTCAAAAACAAATTATATTTGGGTTAGCATTGTATGGGAATGTAGTCAGAGACTTCATGCATCTAACATCTGGAAGACAATCTACAACTGCTAAGCATATATCTGATTGATGTATTTGGCCAAAGTCAGTTTTTATTTTATTATCGGTATTTATGCAAATCATAACTCTTATTCTCCAATTTTTGATGTATTTTTAGCCACATCTGATAATTGCCTTTTATTATATTTTTAAAAATTTGTTATGAATAATAAAATCATCTCCTTTTGTTTGTTTATGCTTTGAGTCAGTATTCATTCTTAGTGCCTGGAGAAATTTCTATAGTTTTCTTGGCAAGATTTAAGAAATGCTTTGCCATTCCATGCTTCCTTGGGCTGAGAAGGAATGACTGGCCCAAGGACACTGCTGGCTTTTATCTAAGGCAGGACAAGAGCTCCTGGTCTCCAGGTTTCTAGCCCAGTGCCTTAATAACTACACCAAACTGGCTCTATCTCTGTTAGCTATTAATTAAATTCCATTATATTTTTTTCTTGGTCTTTTAGTTAAGCATGTAGAAATCCATTGCGATCATCTCAAAGGCATGTTACATACACATAAGCATTTATGTAGACACAAATGCTCTAGCCCCAAAAGGCAACATGCCCACAGATTTGCCCATATATCCCACCGTGATTCCTAGCCAAGTGGCGCAGAATAGCATTTGACTGATGCAATATAAAATTCCCATCCTGGAATCTCGGCACCTGGCCAAAGGCCTGGAAAAGAAAAGAAATGAGAGAAAAGTGGTTAGTGATGGAGCATTCCATAGTATTTCCAAGTAAGTAAAGATATTGCTGAATAATACCTCCTCCAAGACCCAGTTAGTGTTGAAAATACCGAAGATAATGAAATTTGTAAACTAACCGGAGAGCCACAGGCTGTGCATCCTAAGACAGAAATCTGGTTAATGAAATTACCGTATTTTTCGGAGTATTAAATGCATTTTTCCCTCAAAAAAGAAGGTGAAAATCTGGGTGTGTCTTATACACTGAATGCAGCATTTTTGGCCTCCCGAAACCCTGCCCCCTTCACTAAAATGGCCGTGCATAGCCTTTAGGAGGCTTCCAGAGTGCTCCTTGGGGGTTGGGGAAGGCAGCAATGAGCGAAAAACTGGCCCGTTTTCACAAAAAAAGGCCATTTTTTGGGAGGTCTGCAGAGTGTAAAAACTTTTTTTTAATTTGCCTCTTCAAAATCTTGGTGCGTCTTATACTCCGGTGCGTCTTATACTCCAAAAAATACGGTACAACATTGGGAGCTGGAATGCATGCAAGAGCTCATTTTGCAAAAAGGTTTCTCTTCTAAACCCATAAAATGTATCTCAAAGCCCGCTTTACTCACACATAATTTCTTCAGATCTCCCTTCTTCCAAATCTCCCCATTCACCACATCCTCAGTCCACTCCTGTCCCTGGTCAGCCAGCAGCAGGCGTATGGCTTCTCCACGTCCTGAGACAAAAAAAATTCAAACATGGATAAACCTAGTGGCAATATTTATTAAGCACACTCAACCATAATTTTTAAGTATGGGTCACTGACTATAATTGTTTGGATTCACAAGATGCTAAGTTACACACTCAGCCCCCACATTTTAATTTTGCATGTTCTGTGATGAGAAGCAGTATTTTCAAGAAAACCTCATTGTCACTGCAATGAAGATGACATGTGCCAAAGAAATGGTAAGGAAGAAGTTTAAAATGAACAAAATTGATGCAGATAATAATGAGAGAGATTTATCAGAAAATGAAGCAGTTGCATGCTTGAGTCAAATATTGGAATGGGAGGAAGTTGTCTGTGAAGGATATTACAGCTTTCTATGGCCTCTTGAATTCAACCTCAGTAGATTCAGGGGAAGGTCATACAGCAATGTTTTTACACTGCCAACAAGCTAACTGTAAAAAAAAACAGCCCAATCAAGGAACCACCAAGGTCACTCCTACCAACACTAACAGGGCAATCCACTAGTATATAGACTGAGAGTAAACCCCACTCTCTACTAGAACTGATAATGTTACATAGTTTGGTAATGAAATGCAAGAAAACAACCAAACTTGGAGTACGAAGGTCCCCACAGTTCAATTCTGAGGAACAAATAATTCCTTCTATTGGTAATGTTTTATGTAAAATGTTGTGTTTTACACTTTTTCCTGTGAGTGTTTCATGTAGTGCACTATCCATTGCCCAGGCTGCTTCTTCATCCATGGAACTCCAGATATTTCTTTAAAATAGTAGTGTTCCAACAGAAAAATGAGAGGAACAGATTGATATGTAAAGTATGATTGAGTGAAGAAAGAAAGAAAATGTTGCTATTGGGATTTGAATAAGTACATTTTTTGTATTGTCATAAAATGAGGCATTCATTCTAAGTCCAAGACTTCCTCCTGATGGATAAATGTTCAGAATCAAGACATAACTACTTTCCAAAAGGAGAAGCAGCCATAGACGGCTTATATAGCTCAGCCTCTTTATACTTGCCCAAATGGTGCTTAATACCAGCTAAGCAAGCAAACAACAAAAGTTAAGGGATTGATCACACATTAACTGCAACCTCTGATGGCAGCCAACTCTGTCAGACTAAAATACACCATCTTCCAAATCATAGCTAAGGTGACTTCAGCAAAAGTGTCACACTTGGTTAATATTTGGATGGGAGTCCTCTGAGGAAAACCAGGGTTGGTATGGCAAAAACCATCCCAGAAGTGGCAGTAGCAAAGCACCTATCTTTTGCTTTCAAAAGAAAAATATGCCCATGAAGTCACAGGAGCCAAGTTACTCCTGGTGATAGATAGGTAGGAAACCCTATCTATTGTGCAGTAAATAAATCTGAGAAAATCATTAAACCAAACAATAAATTTGGTGGTGCTGTATGCTCAAAACAATCTAGAGACAAAAAAACCCCTCCTTCAGATAATGGTGAACTACACCTGATTCTTAGCCGAATAGCAAGATCAATAACTACTGAATAACAGCAGCCATTTCCCTCAGGCTTATTCTTCCATCTTCTCCCCAATTGCTTTGCCAACACAGAACATGAATTATATCCCATGGGCCTCAAGAGTAATTAGAATGCTTACCTGTTTTGCTGTCATTAATTTATTGTGTTTTTTAAAAGCTAATTTTTGTTGATATATTTTGTATTGGCTTGCTCATGTACATTACACCCAGAGTTGGTTAGACTGAGCAGGTGAACAAAAGCTGTTAATAAAAGCAAACAAGGAAGCAGTGGGATATTTTATTTTAACAATGTTTTTATTGATATTTTAATGAATATCAAACTAATACTCTGTGATATTATTTTCATGTGTATTTGAGTACCCCAGAGAATGTGTAGTAAAATTTGGGTTTAACCTAAATTGGAAACATAATATTTTGGACCTGAACTTGTATGTTTTGGGCTTGTTTGAATGTGGGTAGAAAAAGTGTTTAAATATGTGAACTACTAAACAATTACAACTTATTAAGAGACCTGCATGGAAGACATGTATTCACTTTCTGAATAGGAATTGGACTTTTATCAGCATCGTACAAAATCTAAACAGTATATCTCCATGTGGTTAAGATGTAATTTGTAATTTGAACTTTTTGTTTGTATACATTTAATTCAAAAATATTTTTCTTTGAGGGGGTCTTTGGTGCTCTCTGAGGTTGCTTGTTTTCTTGCAAATGTTTCATTGCCCAAACTAGGTAACATCATCCACGACATCAGCAGCAGATAATGAAACATCTGCAATAAAACAAGCAACCTCAGAGCATCAAGGACCCTTCAGTTTAACCCTGAGCAACAAATATATATTCTCTTTCTATTAATTTTTTTGAGTTTTTAATTTCTTCCTATCTGATTGTATATTTTCCACATTTTTATAATAAAAGCATTTTAAAATAAATATTGAGAGCTCCAACGATGAAGAATCCATATGATCTGCCTTTCCGCCCCTCAGGTGGTACCCAGAGAACATACCTTCTATATGGATATGGAATGTTAATACAACTGATTATGCAGCAAATCCTATTTAGTTTGGGGGGGGGGCATACATCTCAATAAATGCTCTGCAAAATTTTAAAAAAATATCTGCATTTGTTTTCTATCTATATTCAGTTTGATGAAAGTGAAACTTTTTCCCCGATGGAAAAATGGTAAAAAATTCATGGGTGGGTGCTATTTTTTTCCCCGTTCCCCAGAATATTACAGAAATCTAAAGCCAATCTAGATCAAACTGCAAAAGAAGAATTCTTGAGAGATCTTGAATAAAAATGGATGAGGAAATAGAGAGAAAAAGGTTTTTCAATGTTCCTTTGTTTATTATCTGAACAGTTTCAGTGCTGTTCAGAATGTATTTATAGTTTAGACAAAAAGTTACACCCCCCCCCCCAGGACTTAATGGAGCTAAAAACTCCTTTTCCTAAACTAAATATATCCTTTATTCTGAAATACATTACTGCTAATATTCAGGGTAGTATATGAAAGATACAGTGTTTCATATACTGCTATGAATATTAACAGGATTAAATAACTAAATGTTGCTGTTATATTTGAATGATAATGAGAAAATACATGTGTCCAACTACAAAAAGGACTCTGATATACTCCCTCCTCACATACTTTTTTTTTTGTAGCAAATAATTTTGACATTTTTGTCCTGTGTATTTATGGGGACTTCTCATGCTGCCTTTAAAGCTCAGTCTAATAGTGAAGGCATCAGACTAGAAAGTCAGAGACTGTGAGTTCTAGTCTCATCTTAGTTTAAAAAGCTGGTTGGGTGACCAGGCCAGTCATTAAATCTTTCAAGCCTAACCATCCCTCATAGGGTGGTTGTTGTGGTGGTGGGGAATAGGAGGAGAAAAAGGAGTATTAGTTATCGTTGCTGCCTTGAGTTACTTATACAAATAATAAATGTGGGGCGAATAAACCTCTCCCAGGGGGACTCTGCCAGGTTAAGCACCATGGGCAGCTCAGAAGGTTCCAAAACAAGACTCCAAGCTGGTCAACTGGGATGCAACAAAGCCAGCCAGAATTCTTCACTTCCTGGCAACAGCACAATATACCCCCCCCCCCCATAGATGATCAAAGTGATCGGAGAGAAACAATAAAGCCCTTGTAAAAACGGCAGTCTGTTTTGCAGGAGGAAACCAGCAAGGAGACGAATAGAGCAACTGCTGCAAATCAAACACATTTGCGAGTTTAGAAAGAGCTTTGAAGAATATTTCAAGCTTCGTCCTATTGGCGAAGATTTCCCCGCTCTCCTTCCTGCAACGTTATTTTAAAAAGCTCCCCCACCCGAGATGCGTTTCTCAGTACTCACCTCGCACAGGGAAGTAGGTGAGAGTGTACTCGCCAGGCACTAGGAGGAAAAAACACGAGAAGGAAAGAGGATTGTTACCGCAGCACCCGCTAGAGATAATAAATTAAACGCACCGCGACGGCATGCGTTTAATTCTGCCAGGAGATGGGGGCCCCCATTGCATCTCGCGTGTGCCCATCACCCCAGGAGGGGAAGGAGAACCAGGCCAGCGGTACAGAAATGTGGGGATTACTCACTGTCGGAAAATCTGCGGTTCAAGGCACACAACCAAAGCAGAGAGCGATTGATCGAACAGATCCTCTAGCTAGCATCTGCACAAAGCAAAGCTCGGCAAAAGTTGCTGAGTCACGCCCCACTAGCTGGCCTCTGGACTAGCCCTTCTTAAAGGGGCAGGAAGAGGGAAAGGGCTTCTTAGACTTGGCTTCTTCCTTATATCCGAGCCTAAGTTGGCCTCAGTTTAGCCGCTAGCAGGAGTCAATGGCAATCTTTTGGGTCGTCTCGAACACTGGAATGTGCCTGGGAAAACGATGATGCCTAAATAAACGGGGAGTCGATTGTCTTTTGGAACACGGCGCTGGCACTGCAGCGCGATCGTTTACAGACTCGACTTTTGCTTTTTTAGAGTCCAAGTTGGTTCACAACGTCGAATAGTAGGGTGTCCCTTCCCCTTTTCCGGGAACTGCAATTAGTAGAGAGAGGAGCAACAGCTGGAGGAAATAGATTATAAATCACAATCACATAACATACAGCTGAATGCTGTCAAACCTGAATGCTGCTTCCAATTACAAAGTAATGGTTTGGGCAGCAATTGTGTCTGATAGAAGAAGTAATGGGAAACTACTGAAGTGTTACCTTGTGCAAAATAAGGCCAGAAGAGACTAATAGAGGATAAAACTCATAAATGAGAATCACTCATAGCTGAGATTAAGAATGCAAAGGATGAGCCTTAAACTGGCTGTTCCCTCAGGCCTTATGCCCTGATGTTGCATAACCTCATCTGATCACGGTTACTGGGGGGTGAGTGGGTGGGTGATTGGTATGTTGCTTCTGCAGTTTGCTTTTATTGCTTTGTCAGCTGTCCAGAGTCACTTGACCAGTATGTGATCTTAAAAATCAACCCTTTTTAAATTTTTAAATGAAGGAATAAAAGAAATGTTCCCAGATGGTGATTTTGAAATACAATTGTCAATTGAGATCTTAATGTTACAGTGTGTTGAAACATGTTTAACTGCTTGAGAATTGCATCACATGCACAGAAAATATGCATGCATCATTCCAGCTCTGAAACAAACCAGTGATTCAATTAGATCCTTATTCTATGGAAGAAGTGTATGCTATAGAGTATATAGACATTTTACTTTGTGCTTGTTGGTCATTGATCTAGTTGTAGTTTTCTATTTATGTCAGAATATTAATTATGGTCTGCAGTTATAGTAAATCATGCTTGAAGTCTCACCTCAACCTAAAGGCAAGGAATATATCCTTTTGAAATTAGTGGCAACCTTTGTTTTAAGAATTGTCCAGTGATAACCATGCTTAAGGACACTTACCCAGAAAAAGTGAACTAGTACCCTTTAAAAAAAGTTTTTAAATTTATTTTACAAGCAGCTAAAAGTCTGGGGTAGTCTGCTTCGATTCTAGGAATAGGGAGATACATAGAAAGGGAAAGTCGATCTCATCTCATCTCCTTTATTCCAAAAGAAATTCCCATAGCTTTGCAGCGGCTGCAAAACCACAGCAGAGCACAGCAAATTCGGCAGCAAAGGTAGCTCTTTACTGCTGTAGCCTGTGCTGATTTCTTGAGGGACTAATTGCTACTTTACCATAAGCCAGGTGCGGGTTGTGCCACGCACTGGTCACTCCCACTCTCCATTTAGTGAAGGGAAAGTTGCATTATGTCACGTGAGGACAATGTGTCGTGGGTTTGACACCCTTGCCATAAGCTGATCATTAGTCTGGATTCAAACAACATACCAAGTTATGCTCAGCTGTTTTTCCAAGAAAAAAAAATGCTTAATGGCATTTCATCTATTCACAAGGTTATCATCTTTCCAGATTTAGATTACACAGTAAATCCAATCCCTGAATGGTTTAGAGCAGAATTTCCCAACCTTTCCGGCTTTGCAGACTGGTGGGGTGGGGGATGGGGCTAGGGGATAGTTCTGTGCAAGTGCATGCAGCTCCATTTGCACAAGTGGCATGCACACTACTCATCCACTGCTAGCGCAAGTGGGGATCCATGTGCATGCTTGCCTGCTGTTTCCGTGGCCTGGTTGTAAACACCTCAAGACCCATTAGTGTACCATGGTGCAGAGATTGAGGACCCCTGATTTTGCGCAGGAGTGAAATTCAGCAGGTTCTGACAGGTTCTGGAGAACTGGTAGCAGAAATTTTGAGTAGTTTGGAGAACCAGCAAATGCCACCTCTGGCTAGCCTCAGAGTGGGGAGGGAATGGAGATTTTGCAGTATGCTTCCCCTGCCACGCCCACCAAGCCACGTCCACAGAACTGGTAGTAAAAAAAATTGCATTTCACCACTGGTTTAGGGTATCATGTGAATATGATAACAGAATATCCTGGGCAGCTGGAATGTCGGTATAGTTTCTCTCTTTCAGTCTTTGCCTTTGGAAATTCCTAGATGAGTCAAAAGCTTCTTGTATATGTTTTTGCTTCAGATCTTTGCTCTGGAAAGAAAGCACAAAGGGAAAATATATAGAATATGAGCAAGAAAGATAAACCTATAGAGGAAAATGAATAGTTGCAAGAGAAAACAGAAGTGTTGGACCAAAAGGCCTTGCAAGATTCCCTGGAATCTAATGTCAAAGTTTACAAGGTTATGTCTTAGATTAGAAGAACCTCTGCACTCCATCTCCTAAAAGGCCAGTTGCCATAATCAGCTATACAATAAACAAGAATACTTTACTAATGGGAATCAAGAAACTGTAAAGTCAAAATTACCCCCACGTTGCAGCCCTCTATAGGTAATCCTTGACTTACAGCCATTCATTTAGTGACCATTTGAAGTTTGAACAGCACCGAAAAAGTGACTTATAACTGGTATTTATACTTACAACCATTGCAGCATCCCCATAATCATATGATTACAATTTTACTATTGACCAGAGTTGACAATACAAAGAGCAGTGAATGGGATGGATTGCAAAGAGAACCTCATGGGTGAAGGGAATGAGTTACAACACACACACACACACACACACACACAGAGAGAGAGAGAGAGAGAGAGAGAGAGAGAGAGAGAGAGAGAGACACCACTGAGATCCATTTTCTCAACTTTTGAAAAATGACTACACTTGAGTTTTTCTGCTTTACCTACCATTCCAAAGACCAGGTTTCAAACTTCTGTCCCTCCACTAAACAGAGCAGTGCCCCATGCCATTATATTATGGCTCTCTGGGAGAAAATAAAATGATGTTACTGGGGAATTCTCAAGAACTGTAGGAAATGGGTTGTACCAGTCTGTTGTGGCCAAGAAATGCCAAGTTGATCCTACCCCCTACGAGTTACCCAACTCTGCTGTCAACAGAATCGTTGGCAAAACAGACCCAATTTTACATACTGGTACTTTGAAACTGTTCTTTTGAAAACTTCAGGAATTCTGCAACAGGAAGGACCCAAGTAAAAACGCTGTACATTGAGATGAGTAGAAATAAAGAGAGAGGTAAGATTATCCTTTAACCTTGATTACAGTTGTGTTTTTTTGTTGTTTTTTTTAGAAAAAAGTATTTTCCATGTAACAGATTTGCACAAAGACAACATCTGTTCCAAGGTGCATCTATTCCCTACAGGAATGAGAAAAGGTTAAAAAAAAAACTGACTACACTTAGTTTCTTTGTCAGTGTTTAAATTTCTGGAGATTATTATCTCTCTGCAATCTTGGGCAAACTAGAATTACTTTGTGTTAGAGGTAATTCTAAATAGAGAAGATTGGGATCATCTTGGGATCCACTTAAACTGAAAGCCTTATCTTTTCTATATCTTTATCTATTCATTTATCTAAAATGCTGGCTTCCTTGCAGCCCTAAGAGTTCATTTTATTTTCCCCCCTCTGCCACTGAATTTTGTAGTTAAAAGATGTCTTTATGCTTTTTCTTTTCATTTTTTGAAAATAAGATTTGATTTTATTTAACTGTGGAGATATTTCTCTATCACCCCACAAAGGAGATGAGCCAGTGGTGAAATTCCTTTTTTTTTTACTACAGGTTCTGTGGACGTGGTTTGGTGGGCTTGGCGTGGCGTGGTATGGCTTCAGAGGTGGGTTCCTACCAGTTCGCACCTATTCGGTAGAACCGGTTCGTCAAATCTACCGAACCAGTTAGAAGAGGTTCCACCAGTGGACCCGGAAAGCAGGCCACACCTACAGAAGAGGTTGCAATTTTTTTTGAAACCCAGTACTGGTCCTTGGATATGATTATTCTACATTATCATGCTCATATTTATAAAACTCAGTGCCTCTGTGAAAGGTAAGGATGACTACTGCGTTTGTGGTGCAATCAGAACATTGCGTGTGTTGAAGTTGTTGTTTTTTTAAAGATGCCTTTTAAAAAACAAGTTTACATCATATTCTTATGCATGCCGGTGCTGTGTGTGAGGTAATTTAAGGTGGTTCTGACAAGTGTCGTCGGCATCTTCATATCTGGTCACATGGGTGGCAAGCCACTCCCATCCGGTCATATGGGTGGCAAGCCACTCCCACAAAGGAGGCCACACCCAGAGAGTAGGTTTGAACAATTTTTGAAACCCACCACTGTATAATGGCTTGGTGGCCGTGGCTTGGTGGCCGTGGCAGGGGAAGGATACTGCAAAATCTCCATTCCCACCCCACTCTGGGGCCAGTCAGAGGTGGCATTTGCTGGTTCTCCAAACTACTCAAAATTTCCACTACCGGTTCTCCAGAACCTGCTGGATTTCACCCCTGAGATGAGCAAAGAAGATCTGATTTCTCCAATCATATACTCACTGATTTAAGGATAGGATGGGGCTATAGGGTTTATTTTATTTTTATTACGTTTTCCTTGGTAGTCAGATGCCCAGACTGCAGGTACCCTATCTTTGCATACTTTGAGAGCTGCTGGAAGGGGGAAAGATGCCAAGTATAGGTAGTCCTCGGCTTATGACCAGAATTGGAATCAGAATTTCTGTTGCTAAGTAAGGTAGTTGTAAAATGAGTCATAGCCAATTTTGTTACCTTTTTTCCACAGGCCTTAAGTGAATCAGATGACCATTAAATGAATCTGGCTTCCCCCATTGACTTTGTTAGAAGCTCACTCGGGAAGGTGGCAAATGGGGATCACATGTCCCTGGGACACCACAATCATCACAAATATGTGCCTGTTGCCAAGCGCCCAAATTTTGATCACATGACCTTGTGGATTCTGTGATCATTGTAAGCAGGATGACTCGTCGTAAGTTAATTTTTTCATTGAAGTTGTAACTCTGTACAGTCCATAAATAAATGATTGTTAAGTGGAGGGCAACTCCCTTGAAGGCAGAATGTGGCATAGAAACCACATAGAAAGGGAGGAAGCTGTGGGTGCCAGGTCTCCAAGTACTTCGGGGACACAGGGCTTGAGATCGCTCAGGTCTTTCACTTTATAGTTTCAGCCATGCTGGTACACCTACAAATGCAGATGGGACATGTGTTTGAGATGGGATGGTTGTCCCGAGTCCAGGCCACTGGAGTCCCAGCAACACTGGCCTACAGTATTTACAGGGGTGGGTTCCTATACTCAGTTCACTGAATGTGCGCTTTGCTGGCCGCACATTGCTGGTACATGCGCAGTTGACTAAATATTATTCTGTGCATGCGCAGAAACATGTTGGCAACGGCATAAGAGATCGGGAAACTGATTCGGGGGCATGGCAAGCCTGGGTTGCTGCCGGTTCTGCGACCCAGGCTGCAATTCCACTACCGGTTCAGCTGAACTGAGCTGAACTGGGAGCAACACACCTCTGAGTATTTGCCAGCTGTCTGAAGAGAAACCAAATATGGAAAGAAAGACCAATCATAGTTCAACACCTCTGATGAAAATTTTGCTCTACTGCAGTGGTTCCCAAACTTGGCAACTTTAAGACTTGTGGAGCTCTGCTGGCTGGAGAATTCTGGGAGTTGAAGTCCACAAGTCTTAAAGTTGCCAAGTTTGGGAACCACTGCTCTACTGTAATGAAAGACAACAGGCAAGCAGGGTGAGAATCTTCTAGTTGCCACAGTTGACAGACATCACCAGGTCAGATCTGAGAGACACAGCCAAGTGTTGTGACAACCTTACTTGAGCTACTTGATTTCGATCTCTTTCTCCCTGACCTTCCTTGCAAAATTGTTGTGACGGTAAAGGCCCTAAGGGGGAAAAAGGGGGAGTGTAAAAAAAAACAGATCTAGGTTACAAAAATTTAGACAATCTCTAGATGGCAATGAGATTGACGTTTTCTCTATTCCTCTGCTGCCATGATACCGATTTTCGCAGCCCAGTCACCTAACCATAAATAACTGCATACGTATAAATATATATCTATGGATACATTATTCAAGCATATAAAGATGGATAAAATGCTTGACAAGTAGATATTGAGGACAGGATGCTCTTCAACAAGAAGATGTAGTGATGGAAAACCTTTGTCTGGTACCTAAAGCAATTAAAAGTACACAAATCCCGTCCCTGTAAATATGATAACAGTCTAGGTAAGAAAATAGCCCGTAGGGTTAGGAGAAATCTTCAATGTCTAAGCAATTGAGACTTGTTCTTTAGTTCTTTCTTTCTGCTCTTGATTTCTCTTAGATGAGCCACAGAACATTAAGACCTCATCCAGGACTTTTGGCATTGTCTGAAAGAGCTAGATGAGGTCTGGTTACTCCTGAACTGGAATGTTGCCAACTTTCCACTAAATAAATCATGAATGGTCTGCTCAACAGTCCACGTGGAGCATTGCCATTCATTCCCTTCTGCCATTCAAAGAGCCAGAAAGGTAGCCAATGCCACAGGTGGGGTCCAGCTTTGCTGAAATACAATCCGCTTTCTAAGCTGAGAGAGGGGATGGCGCATGTGTGAGTGAATCATAATGGAGAGTAAGGCTTAAGGGAGCAAATGCAGGTATGAGGATGGAAACAGAGACAGCAGAACAAAGAGAAAAATGCCCTGCAAATAACTAAAGATTATGCTGGTCTATGACCATAATAAAGATTTGCTTTGATTCCTGAACAGATGTAGCAAGCAGCAAGCAGGGGTTCGGAGATAGTAGTTTTATCAAAGACTTTCTTTTTAAAAAAAAATAGACTCTGCTAGCATATGATTTTATCTTATTCCCAGGGTATTGTTTCAGTCTCTTTTCTTTACTGCATTACTTTCAAAAATAAATAGATGTTATTTAAATGCCCAGGGACTCCATAGTGTTGCTCAAACCATATCCTGCAGGCATTGAGACCTCTTGGGTTTCCTACTTCAGGGAGTTGTTTTACCTTGTTTGCATCATTAGTGAAAAGCCAATCTGGACCGGGTCATATGTCTGACCTGATAAGCTCAGATTCCCTCTACATCCTCCGGCTTCAATCTCACTCCTTACAATAATAAGATGACTTGATTAGGTTTTGATGGAGAGCGAGGGTGAGCTGTGACAGAAGCCAAGGTCCCCTCCTACTCACATGGGACAGTCTCCAGCCCTGGGAAACAGAAGGGATGATCCAATCGAAGCAGGGACAGCAAAGAGAAAAAATGCCTGAAAGAATGGGGAAATAAGGGAGATCAGGGAGGGGAAGAAAGGATAGGAAACAGGAGAATGAGAGAAAGAAAAGGGAGAGAGAGTGTTTAGAGTGGGTAGGGAAAGTGATCCCACAACGAGGAAAACATTGCAGAGAAAAAATTAATGGGAAAAGGAGTGAAACAGTGGAAGGTATATGTAGCTGAAAGGTATTCTGAGATATTTGCATTACTTCAGATCTAGAAATATAACGCTATGGTAGTCCGGCTAGGAGTGCGTGCCTTTGGAGAGGACAGATGCCAGCAGAGTGGTCCACAATAGAATGGGCAAGCAGGTAGCATAAGGAACAGAACTGGAGCAACTGGAAACAGGTGAGAAAGAATTAGGAATATAGGTCAATGTCACATGGAATGTGCCTATGAGAATGGGAGCCAGAGAGGAAGGCCACGGCAGTGGGAAAGGGGGCTGGTCCTTGCCATAGATCATCTTCCCCAAAGAGGGAGTAAATAGCAAGAGCTCTAAAGGAGGATTATAGCTCCTTGCCAGTCTTCAGCATGTTCTTTTTCCTTCGGGAGACCCACCGGCTGAACAGTGAGACATCACAGCTGCAAGCATCTACTACCCGACATGGTGCTCAAAGGCAGTCTAAGAGTGGACTCTCCCAAAGGACAAGCAGTCGGTCCCATGAAGAAGACCGGCAATCCATGCAGCGGCCCAGGATCAGGAGCACTTCTTACCCTGCCTCAACCACTGCCTCTGGACCCCTCTCTCACACCCGCTCCCAGTTGGGTGATGGAGCAACCTTGCCTGCACCCAAGCCAGAGGACAAGCCATCGCAAGAGGCTGTCGGAAGGACCACCTTGGCTCACGCAGAAGATAAATGCCTAAGTATCGGGGATATGGAGCTTAGCCTCACCTCTGTCTTTGGGCAGGTAACTAAAAAAACTGGGAGCGGATGGGGGAGACCATGACAAGGAAGAAGAGTGGGCCACCCAGGAAGTGGAGGGGGGCTGAAAATCAGGGAATTTGTACTTCAGGTCCAATGGAAGAAAAGCTCAAATAAGAGAAATTCCCCAGGTATCAATATTCCACCTTCTATTATTGTAGGGTTTTTTATATTTTATCTTTTTATATAAAAAGAACCATTCCAGGCTTTCCCCCTCTTTTTATTTTTTTCATAGCTAGAAATCTTGTTTTCCTGCAATGTCCCAAGTTAGCTCAGGGTTTTTCAGCAGTTGCTATATTGGCTGGGGAGTTAACCATATATGGGAAGTCGTAGACTTGTTACTCATTACTCTGGGATCAGCTGAAGAAGTCTGGAGGCCAAGATCTGGGAGCATAGCAGAGGTGGGTTCCTACTGGTTCGGACTGGTTCTGCCAAGTAGGTAGTAACTCGGCCGGCCATGACTCCAAACCGATTCTATTGGCGGCACCTATCTGGTTTTTTGCTTCTGTGTATGTGCAGAAGGATTTTTTTTTAACCTACTGCGCATGTGTGTGTAGAGCACGCCCGAAGCATGTGAGCCACCGAAGCGCATTCCTGAGCTAACCGGCAGTAGAAGAAGCCGGAACCCATCCCTGGAGCATAGGCTAGCTATTACACAGAACAGACCACAAGGATACTTACATAGTGGAACCAAAATGTTGCACTGGAAGTGTGCTTTCCATTCTGCCATGGTTGTTAAAAGGCTTGCAAAAGGTCATTATTCTTTGAGAAGCAGATCATGGTAAAATATAACTCTGGACAGGTAGGCCTAATAAGACCTGAGGAATTGTATCAATTTTTATAATTTAATAAAACCAATGACAAAAGGGTGGTGGATTTGGCTGTCAGATCAACAATTCATGTCACAATTTTGCCTTTAAAATGAACAACATGACGCTAAGGCAAAGGGGAAAGTAGTATAGATGGTCCTCATTTAGCAACTGCCTCACACAGCAATCATTTGCAGTTATAACAGTGATGAAAAAGTGACTTTTCACCAATCGTCTCATTTACGACCTTTGCGGGTCTATAAAACAAAGGAAAGCTGATCATATACTCAGTTGTAGTTTCACTTAGTGACTACTTCACTTAAGAACCAAGTTACCAGTCTCATTGGGGTTGCTAAATGAGGATTACCTGTATTTAGCTACAGCACTAAATGGGCAATAGAGGGGCTGGATTCAGAAGACTTGTTAGACACTGGATTGACACAGTGCTGGTATGAACAGGTTGTAGTTTATCAATAGTACATGGCTCGTGGATGGTTGGCAATAGCAGGTAGAGAGTTAGAACACAGAATAACAGTTGGAAGGGACCTTGGAGATCACCTAGTCCAACTCCCTGCACAAGCTGGAGTGTCTATACCCGTGATGGCGAACCTGTGGCATGCAGAGGCCTCTCTGCGGGCACACCAGCCGTCACCCCAGCCTAGCTCCAGCGCACATGCACGCACGCCTCCTACCGGCCAGCTGGTTTTTGGGCCTCTGCAGCACATGTGCGAGGGGCAGTGCACATGTGGGGAACACATGCGCACATACATGGGGGGCAGAATGCATGTGTGGGGACGCTCGCACTGCATTTTGGTGGTTCATGTTTATGTGTGCACTCCCCCTGCACCCCGTTTTGGGCCTGGAAGGCCTCCTGCACCAACCTGGAAGCCAAAACAGGGCAACGGGGGGGGCTGTGCAAGGCGTCCCCATGTCCTGTTTTGGCCTTGGAAAGCCTGCTGCACTAACCTGGAAGTCAAAATGGGACAAAGTGAAGGTGGGGCGCATGTGTGGGGGACGCGTGTTTGTGTGGGGGTGTTCATGAGGGCACCTGCATTGCATTTTGGGGTTGTATGCATGCGCTTTGGGCACTCGGCACCAAAAAGGTTAGCCATCACTGGTCTATACTATTCCAGACAAGTGGCTGTCCAATCTCTTCTTGAAAACCTCCAATGGAAACCTCCACAACCTCTGAAGGAAAGGCATTCCATTGCTGAATTTTTCTGTTAGGAAATTTCTCCTTAGTTCTAGGTTACTTCTCTCCTTGATTAGTTTCCTTCTAATGGTCCTTGTCTTGCCTTCTGGTGCTTTGATAAATAGTCTCCACCCCCCACCCCCACCCCGTTTGTGACAGTCCTTCAGATACTGGAGCACTGCTATCCTATCACCCCTAATCTTTTTCACTAGACTAGACATATCCAATTCCTGCAACCATTGTTCATGTGTCTTAGTCTCCAGCTCCCTAATCCTCTTTGCTGCTCTTTTCTTCACTTTCCAGAGCCTCAACATATTTTTAATATTGTGGTGACCAAAACTGGATGCGGCTGCTACTATTGGCTTATTTTTAAGTGATTGTCCACTTGGACTCCAAGATCACTCTCACAGTTACTGGCATTGAACCAAGTTTGACCTAGTCCTACCTGTACAGTTGGTTTTTCTTGACTGTGTGTAAACCTTACTTTTCTCTACATTGAATTTCATTTTGTTAGACAGGGCCCAATGTTCAATTCTGTTGAGATCCAACTGGATCTTTAGCCTATCTTCTGGGGTGTTGGCTATTCCTGCCAGCTTAGTGTCATCTGCAAATTTGATGAGTTCCCTTCTATTCCCTCATCTAGATTGTTCATGAAGATATTGAAGAGTACTGGGCCTAAAACTGACCCTTGGGGAACTGCACTACTTCGTTTCCTCCATATGGATGTAGTTTTGTTGAGGACTACATGTTGAATATGGTTTGTCGGCCAGTTACAAATCCATCTGGTGGTGATGCTGTCTATTCTAGCTTACCAAGAATATGTTGTCAAATGCCTTTATCAAATGCCTTACTAAAATTTAACTATATACTATATGGCTTTTCCCTGATCATCTAATTTAGTCACTTTGTCAAAGAATAAAATAAGTCTTGTTTTTGATAAACCCATGTTGACAACTGATTATAACTTTACGTTTACTAAATGTTCAGAGATTTGTTGCTTGATTATCTTTTCCAAGATCTTTCCGGGTATTGATGTCAGGCTGATTGGTCTGTAATTTCCTGGATCTGGTCCCCCCCCCCCAATTTTTTTGATGATGGGAACCACATCAACATTTTTACAGCCCTCAGGTAGTTCCCCTATGTTCCAAGGACACTGAAGATATGGTTCAAAGGTTCTGAGTTCACATCTGCCAGTTCTTTCAAAAAACTGGGATGTAATCCATCAGGACCCTGAGTTTGAATCTACCTAGAGCTGACAGGTGTTCTCTTATCTTATTTTTGCTTATCATATTTTAATTTGCATTCCTAGCCTGTCTTATATGGTTTTGTTTTTGGTAAGTTGGTTTGTATTTTCTTTTTGAGTGAAGACAGATGTAAAGAATGAACTAAGCAGTTATGCTTTCTCTCTACTGCCTATTACTTTCTTGCAATTCATCCCATTAGTGGATCAATCAGTGTTTTTTTTCACTTTTCTTGTTTTTTATGTGTTGAAATAAACTTTTTTTTATTGTTTTGAAATTTGTTGTAAGTTTAATTCCTTCTGCACCTTAGCTTTCCTAAGTTCATTTTTGCAGGTTCAGGCAATTTGTTGGTACTCTGCTTTAGTTATTTGATCTTCTTTCCATTTTTAGTACTTATCCCTTTTTTTCTTTCAATTGGTCAAAAAGTTCTTTATGTATTCATGCTGGGGGTTTTCTTGGTTTTCTTGTGTTTTTTTATTTTCTTGGAAAGCCAGATTTACCTGCTTCATGCAGTCTAAAAATGGGGTGATATGTGAAGCTTCCTTATTGACGTCCCCTGGGGTCCTATGCTTCCTGAAAACCATATATCATCTCCTGAAAAAAACATATCCAAAATTGAACAAGCTCATCTAAAATCTGAATAAAATGACTGCACATTGAATTACTGATTGATCTGTTGTCTCAAAATCAAGTTAATGTATGTGATTATTTCTCATAGAACATGCTAACTTTAGGGCATTGCAAAACACACAATAAAATGTTATTTTTATGACATCTCCAAAAAGCACATATTCTTTCATTCTTTTCCTATACAAATACAATGGATACCAATACATCTGAAATTCTACTTTTTGATGAATAATCTAAGATCTACTGAATCAATAGTAAAGGATCCAACAATTAAGAAATGCGCCTCTGTAATCTTATGAGGAAATGACTTTGAGAGATTGGAGAAGAGATACTGTCTAGGGAATGATCAGATAAGAGGGGGCATAGCCCACAACTGCATAATGTGAAAAGACTTAGTAAAAGAACCTTCCTAACTTCTCAGACTGTAAAAGAGATGGTGGGAGATTTGTACTTTCAGACGTGCAAGATTCTGCTAACCTTACAATAGACTAGACTTAGTTCATCTGGTCATGTTTCCTGTCTGATCAACTTAACAAGGCTGACAGCCTCAAACTAGCCTTGGTAATGTAGCAATAAAGCCTATTTTATGAATAAAAATTATTCAGATTCCAGGATTTGTCTATACCTGCAATGATTAGAACTGAGAAGGCAATGGCTTTCTGTGTGACACCCTGTGGAAATGAAAGTCAGACTTTGAAGAAGCAAGATAGAAAGAGTACTGATGCTTTTAAATGTTGTGGTTGGAGAAGTTTACTGAGAAAACCAGGAGCAAATCAACCCAGATTTCTCACTTGAGGCACAAGTGATTTGGCTGAAATGATCATATTTTGGCTATATTATGTTTGCTCTTTTGAGAAGGCTATAATGCCGTGAATGTAATCAATGAATGTGATTGCTGTGGTATAACACTTCCACCCTTAAAGCTTTCTATTTTTTCTAATCTAAACCTGTGTTATATTTGAATTTTCAATAAGCTGGGGAAGACTACTTTGTGTTAGAAAGGCCTTAAATACTTAAACAAACAAGCCTGAATTTCTCTGCATGCCTTTATGACTCACAAAAGTTCATCAGATTGTATGACCCCAAATATGCTTTTAAAATAAGCTCTTGAGTTGTACCAATTTTCATAAATGCTACAATTGTAGTTTTATTTCTCACTGTGGAATTGTTTAGACAAGATATTGCTTTTCCATTTGCAATATCTCTGTCCCAATTTCTGTCCTGAATTAGTGTTATTTCTAACAGATGTTCAGCTGTAGTGAGAATGGCCTTGAGTTGAGTGTCTAAATACAGTGGATTTTACTAGCTCTTTCGGATCTTGTGCCAGTTGATACATTTGACTGACACTCTTGGTGATGCGTGTGCTACCTTGTACGCCCAATGATGCTGATAGGGCTACCACATCTATACTGAGTGGAAGTAGTCCATCCTTATTGCAAAGATTTCAAAATATAGATAATTGTCACAGAGAAGATTATAGCCACATATACTCTGTCAGAGAGATGGGGGGAGAAGTTTATGGGCCAGGGACTCTCCTGATGGGTTTTTGGAAGGAGGTAAGAGGAACAAACTATGGATAATGTTTTCCTTCCTGGGATACTGCTGCGCTCAGAGGAAGAGATGCCTGCTTGCCCCTCCATCCTCTGTTTCAGCACCATCTATTATTGAGTTTTGCATAATCCTGAGGATTATTGTACTATTCTACGCCTTTCCCCCTCCATTTACTTTCCCTTAATATTCTAGATATATTCAACAATAAAAACCCTGAAAATCCTCAAAGAGACTAAACCTCCTAGAAGAGAATCACTTGTTACTATAAAAAACCCACTGCCATCCGCGCCAGCTGCCTGCAACCCAATGCTCTGCTCTGTGGGATGGGGGGGCTTTAGAAGCCATGGGCAACTGCACCAAAACCCTTGGCAAGCGGCTCTCCAAGGTAGGGAGAAAAAGATGGAGGGGTGGGGGGCCCCTCCCTCATCCTGTTGCATTCCCATTTTTCTGTCTGGTTCCTTGCATGTGGCTGTTTCAGCACGTTTGTCTACTTTTCTTGTTTCACTATGTCTGTCCATCAATGTCTGGATTTCAGGCCTGAATTCTCTTAGAAAATACGGCAAAATGTCCCTATTTAGTGAGTGTTTGTGGAAAAAACTCTTTGCTTTGCCCTGTCTCAGACTAACGGGGCTTGAGGTATCACCCCAAGATTCTTTAGCTGTAAGTAAAAATTCTCCAAATTGTTGGAATATTTTACAGCAGAATAATTCAGGAGGCTGAAAATGGCCCTTTTCTTTCTCCATGTTTTAATCCTTAGTTTAACAGCCAGATCTATTTCTTGCATCCAGTGAGTGGAGGGAGTGAACAAGTTATAACCCAGGACCAGAAAATATTGGTTCATGGAAATGGGTCCCATTGTTTATGCTCACTCCCACATTCTTGCATTTGCTCAAGGTAGGTCATCTCTATTCTTGATGATTAGGTGAGAAGAACCAGCCTGTATCCCAGTATTTGCGTGCCATTTCTGTACACTGCTTAGACTATCAAATAAAGGAAAGGGTGACATTGAAAACAGAATGGAGGGGAAGAGAGTATTGTGAATTGTTCAGTGAAGGAAACAAAACGTATGTTGAAAAATTTTTTTTAGGTCTAATAGTAGAGAATCTATTTAGCTCAGGGCTGAATTTTTAGATTCTTGAAGTTCTCTTGGTTGTTTTCCTAGAGATGTTTCATTACCATGTTAGGTAACATCATCTCTAGGCTTAAGTTTCTGCCTGTTGTCCAGAGTCATGTTTATGTAATCGCCAAAGCACTCTAATTGTAACTTTTGAAAATCTTTGATAAAGAGAAGACATTCAACCAAAGCTAAACAAGAACCAAAAAAGAGAAACTGCCAAAAGTTTTTTAAATTTGAAAGCATGAGGGAGATCTGTACCCAAACTCTCATGAACAGGTCAGCCCAGTTTTTATCTCTGTCTATGTTGCTTCAGTATAGAATTGCGTAAATATGCATACTATATGATTTCATAATCTCCTTTTTGTCAAATTGAAATATATGGTTTGGTGGACATTTTTGGAAGTGTTTGGAAAATTGAAAGTTGTATGCTTATGTGGCAAAGAATATGTACTCAGAGTTAGGGCATTCTTTTACACCACTCATGTTTTAATGCTTTTAAGGAATATTTTACTACATAATTTAAAAATCAGTTTTACTTCTGTTTAACTTTTATATCTGATGCTGGATAGAAAGTATAGATGTTTTAATGCAACACACATGAAGGAGGACATCTGGTTAGGAAAAAAACATAGTTTGCTGAGAGCCCTGTTAAAGATTCATTGCCCTCCTTGCCAAACCACAATTCTTTGAGATTCAATCTAAAACTGTAGGGACAATATGTAGGACAAAATGCAGAGAGATTATTAGGAAAAATGAGCACACCTACTCTAAAGATGTTATTGTTAGGATCTATATTTCTGTGCTTGAGGCATTGGTGTATGCATCCCAGCATTATGACATTTTGGAAAGAGTGGAATATGTATTCTAAGTCTCCCTAAAATCCTGTGTATGTATTGAGTAGGTGCCGCGAGTATCATCTATGGCAGAGGTGTCAAACTTGGTGGCCCATAGGCTGGATGTGTTACGTGCTCACCACGTCCATGCCCGGTTTAGTGAAGGGGGGGGGTCACTATACGTCATGTGACGGTGCCGTAACGGCATGAGTTTGATACCCCTGATTTATGGTATTAGGAAATACACTTGCTTGTACTCCAGCATGGACCCTGCTGCACTGGTGTTATAAACAACACTTTAGACTCCCATTAAGGATTCACTGAAGGGTTGTGCAGATTGAAATATACTGTACCATCAGCTGGCTGACATCAACTGGCAGATGTTAAGGTATTTCTCAGCTGGTAATATTTCTCTGTCATTCCTTGTTTTTCTTTTGTATTCTTGTCCTTTTCCCCCCTTTCTTTCTGTCTGTTCTTTCCTTTCCATTACATTCTTTCCTTTCCTAAAATTTCCCAAGAGTCAGGAATCTTAAACCCTCGGGCATGATAGGATAGGGACTTTAATCAAACATACCTAATTGCAGGCTATTGGGAAGGAGAATAAGCAACCTTCAGAAGCTCTTGACTCCCCAACCTCTTCTAACAGCAAGCTGGATGAAATAGTCGATGGCAAACAGTATCCATCTTTGCAGAATTACTCAATGCTGCATGGCTTGGTGGGGCCAGCCTGTATCTTCTTGCGTCAGAGCATCGCCATCTCATTGAGCGTACGTACTCTGCTTCTCCTGTAGCTGCCACCATATCTCCACTTTCCGCAATGACCCTCTGCCCTGCTGGTATGATTCTTACCCTCTGTGGAGTTCCCCCACTGCTCCATTATGAATTAGCTCAACCTTCAGAGTTTTCTTGCTCCCTTGGAAATCCCACTTAGCACCTTTTTCTGCATGCAAATTATAAACCCCTGGATATATAAAAGCGTCCTTCATTGCCCCTATGTCAAAAGCTCGGAAACTGGAGAGATTAATTAATAATTAATGAGGCTATATTGATATGCAGCTGTTTCATGCACATTGTGTTACTGCATGCCTGACAATTCCATAATATTTACTCCATGCCATAAAAGAGGAAAGTGAGGTTACTGGGGTTAGATGCTAAAGCAGTGTTTCTCAACCTTGGCAACTTGAAGATGTCTGGACTTCAAGTCCCAGAATCATTCACTGGCTGGGGAATTCTGGGAGTTGAAGTCCAGACATCTTCAAGTTGCCAAGGTTGAGAAACACTGTGCTAAAGGTTACTTGCTAATTCGTGGCAAAAACAATCTCCCATTTTGAGACTCCACAATGAGCAGATCAATCTTTTAATAGCAGCTTTGGGGCTATCCTCCAACTAGATGAACCCTTTTAACATATTACCATACTTTACTTGCTCAATGTCAGTGTCCACAAAACACCCATTTTCAAAAGGAACTACAACCCATGACCAATTGGGTTATCCTTCTTTCCACTTATAATATAGGCTGGCATTCTTTCTCTCCCCCCACCTCAGGATTCCCAGAAGAACCCTGGGAAAATGTCCTCCTTCACCTTGGCTAACCCACGTATTATCTGCCACTTTGCTAGGAGGAATGGGAAAAAAGACTGTCCTGAACTGTGATGTAATTTGCACCTGTGCTCCTCATCCTGGTGTGTCCCCAAGGACCCCTCACTCTACGTTGACCAATAGCACCCCCCACTGCCAGCCCTTCTTCACCAGCAGACATCTGATTCGCTCCTCATTCTTCCTTCACCACCCACTAAGAAATTTAAATTTCAGCCTTGTTTCCAAAGCATCCAATCACCAATCTCCTGTCAGGCTTTGCTGCCAATTGGATGCAAAGGGTATGTCCCTCTCATTTTTCCTTGCATCCTATGGCTTTCAGGAATGTGTAGTTGGAAATAACAATCACAATGACTGTGGCAATCAGCAGCAACACTACAGTGGCAACCGCTTTGCTAATACAGCTGGTGAAAGATCCTTGAAATTTCAATTACGTCAGAATAATGGATCCTGGATTCTGCATGCATTCTTTAAATTAGCCCATCTCAGGTACCTTAACTCAAAGCGTGTTGCAAAATGTCCTCCTTCTGATTCACTGTTTTGCCCAACTGAAGGTTACAAACAGATGGGGGAATCAGACATCAAAGGCCTTCAAATAAGCATCAGTTGCAAACTGATTCTTTTTTTGACTTTTTACTGGCTTCTATTCTTGTTCTCTCCTTAGGACCGAAAGCTGCGAACAGAAGAAATTGAAGGTAAAATGAAAAATACGGTACTTTCTCATAATTATTTTTTAGGTCTTTTCAAGCTCGGCTAGGCTGCACTCTGCTCTGAAATCTAGGGCCCTGCAGGCAGCTGAGAAGGTTCTTCAAAGACATGTCCAGAAACAGGAGATAAGCTGGTAGCTGAGGGCAGCCTAGGGCTTGACACTAGTGATGCTCCCCTTTTAATTTTGATATGCTCCCCCCTGCTTTGAAAAACAGTTCTTAATCCTTGACTGAATTCATTCCATAGTGTTATTTAAGGTATTTTTATCTTCCTCTCAATCTACCTCTCACCTCCAAAGGAGTCTCAGAACAGTCCACAACAGTTCCTGCAGAACTGAAGCTGAAGGACAAAAAAAAAAAAAGCTTACCAGATAACGCCAGGCCTCCTTCATCTTTCTTCTCTCACTGCTATTAGAAGGATGTGGTGGAGGACATAGGAATCACCATCCTGTATGGTAGTGCATTTTTGCCATTTTTGCTGTGAAAAGTTTCACAGTTCTAATTTTGTATAATTTTATCATTTTGCCTGGGTTCATGAGCTTTTTTTAATATATATACTGAGATTACTTTTAATGGGAAGCAGATTAAATCAATGGTACAGGTAATATAAATAACAAATATTCCTCAATAAATGTGGAGTGCAAAATCAAACACTATTTTGTTGCTGTAATGGAGGAGGTGTTACCCTTTAATGAATACTAATAAATTAATGATAATTTGGAAATTTTTTCTCTGGTATGAGGACCTTTCTCCCAGCTTCAGTCTTGTTTAGCTTTTTAAGAATTAAGTAATTGAAAGATCATGGTTATGGGTAGAAATGTTCACTGTGTATTTCACACCTGAAGTAACACACATTGCTGTCTAAAGGGAGTCTCATAAGACCTAGAATCTAAATCTTCATTAGTCAACCTGCCTGCTAAGAAGGGGGTGCTGCTAAATAAGAATTTATTGTGCAGCTACACTCTCTTGTTTATAAAACTTTGTGAGACCAACTGACATTCGCAATTCTCCCACTTTTCCCATCGTTTTCTTCTCCTGCAGAACTTCAGTTAAAGATGGCAATGTTGAAATAATAGCACAATTTTTAAAGATGAGGAAAGGAAAATACATCAAAGTGGGAAAAACAGTCCCAGGGAAGATCAGTTTTTTCCCCTTTCTAAAATGCTTATACTTTTTATTTAACAAAATAAAACTAGTGGAAATCTTTTTAAAATAAAAAAAGTTTGCTTTTCTATCATGAATCTGGACTCTGGAGGATGTGTAGGCTATCCATTATAATAAGACTTGTAATGATTCAGTTGCAATGGTGATGGCTGCATTGCTGAAAGATCTGTAAGACCAAGTTAAGGACAGATTGTTGTGAAGAAAATTATCTACGTGGTTGCTAAGAATAAGAGTTCACCGACTTAATTGTTTCTAGTCAAAATCAAGAATTATTGTTTAGTAAGATATCATCGGCAGAGAACCAGTTGCTAAATTTTTTCAATCCCAACCCTGCTTGCAAGTTGGACTTGGCCTCTCATGGGCCTTTTATTACCAGAGAACTAGGGAGGGTCCCATCTGAGATGCTTTCTCCACCTCTGTCTTTCCTTTAGATTTAGTTCTCTCTTATCAGACTGTTGTCAAGGCTGCAATTCCTCCTACTGTCTCCAAGGTTTTTCACAGCCCATTACATTAGAAATAAGATAAAAATACAGAGTTATTGAAAATACACATTTCAGTTTAAAAGGAACTCTCACTGAAAGAACTAAACAATTATATGAAGGGCTACATTTTGTCCCCTGGTATATGGGCTGGCAGGCAGGCTGCAACCGTGGACCAGAAGGTGGGGATAGGGGTTCACCTGCCTATCAGTTGTAATTTGTTATAATAACTTTTATCTTTTCAGAGCTCAAGGAGGCTTTTCGGGAATTTGACAAAGATCGTGATGGCTACATCAGTTATAAGGACTTGGGAGAATGTATGCGAACCATGGGCTACATGCCTACTGAAATGGAACTCATAGAATTATCTCAACAAATCAGTAGGTACCTTCTTCTATAAGTAAACCTAATGCCTAAGGAATACTACGCAATAAGGGGTGTCACATTGAGAAATGTCTTCAAGTTATGAAGGAATAATAGTTATAATCAAATAAAAGATTAATAATGATAATAATTTATACATATATATTAGATTGATAATATGAGATTTTATATAAATTGTGAGGACTATGGAGAGGATGCACAAAAGTTTTGTAACCAACCGACACGCTGGATGTAACTGGAAGATGTTTTTATATTTTATGTTTTGTTTGTGTAAGTTTGTCTTTAAAAAATAAAAATTCTTTTTAAAAAATAAAATAGAAAGAAATGTCTTCCAGTTACATTTAATATAGATTCTGGGCTTTTCCTCACCCTCCCTCTTTATTTTGAGTGCTGGAATTATAAACAGCAATACCTTTTGGCTGCCTCTCATTCTTGAATTGCTTTTACAGCACAGATGTTAAAACTGACGTTCATCTCTTGATCCCTCCCAATCTTTCATCCACCTTGTTATGAAGAGCATCCTTGAAATTATCTGCTACCTTGACTAGGAATATCTTAGGCTGACAAGTATTAATGGAGAGAAAACCAGAACAGCACAAACGTGACAGCCAGTGTGGTCTAGCAATTAAAATGCTGGCCTGGCACCGTAGAGACCCACTTTCAAGATCTTCCTTAGTCAAGAATTACTCAGATTGATGTTGAGCCAATCACTGCCTCTCAGACCAATCTACTTCAAAGGATTTTCAGGGTGGAGAAAAATGACAGATGGGCACAATATGTACAGATCTGTAAGCAACTAGATGAAAGATAGCATATAAATTAAACAAATCAATAGAACCCCACATCTTAAATCTTTGCTAGCATTGTGAACTGTACCTAGAAACCCATGGTAAGAAATGCAAAGTCTCCAAAATAGATGTCATATTATCCTGTCAATGACCACCAGTTAGCAAGCAATGTACCTGCATGTTGAACTAACTGCAGCTTTCAGGTGGTCTTTAATGGTAACCCCATATAAACCATGTTGCAGAAGTCCAGTTAAGTGGAATAAGTAAGAGTATATGAGTCATTGTAGAAAATCCATGAAACCTTTCGGGTTCTTTTTTCTCACCTCCACAGAGCATTACTGTTTTGTTTTGTTAGTGTTTAGACCAAGGTCACTTTTAAACCAGTACCATTTTCTTTCCCAAATCCCTCAAAAACTCTTTGAAGTCAATCCCCAATCATCTCCCCTTCTGCCAGCATTGAAATGCTAAGAATGGCAGAGAATGCCATGAACTGATCAGTTTTTCCTCAGGATGACCAGTAAGGAAAAGCCAAACAAACAAACAAGTAAAATTCAAACTGCTGAAATTCCTGGAATGAAATCTTCTCTCTCACACACACATTCCACTCAAATGAGAAATAGCTAGCCCTCCCAGAATGCTCACCTATCTGTTGAAAATGCAACCAAAAACATGGAACATACTAACATATGTGGTGGATATGCACATCTGCAAAAAAATATTGGAAAAAAAATTAAAGATTGACTAGAGGAGATTACTACACACCAAATTGCACTAAAACCTGAATTATTTTTGTTAAGAATTATAAAAGGAAATTATGAAAAAAAATATTAGATATTTAATTCTACACATAATTACGGCAGCGAGAATTACATTAGCACAAAACTGGAAAAATAATTATACACCAACAGAAGAAAATGTAATTAAAAAAAATATTGGAATGTGCAGAGATGGATAGGCTCATAAAAGAACTAAAAGAGAAAGAAGAATCTGAATATTACTCCATATGGGATTTATGATATAATTGGGTAGAGGAAAGGGGGGGAGCGGGAAAGCAAAAAAGAAAGGAAGAAAAATCAACAAATTAATAAACAACAACAAAACCGGAAAATGATTAAAAGATAGAAATATGAGATAGATTGTAGCAAATAAATATTATACAAAACGATTCAAATGTAGTAAAGGCTGTTATACATAAAATATATAGAATATTACATATAGAATGAAAAAAATGTATGAAATAATATAAATGCGCATATATATAAAGTTATAGTTATATAAGATTTATTTGTATAGATAAAAGAATCACAACAGATATGTAAAAAATGTAATGTGGTGCAAAGATGTGATGTTTGTACAAACAAAATAAAAAGTTAAAAAAAATAGTGGAACCAACTGTTGATGAAGAAATATCTTGGTCTTTTCCTAGTCATATGTATGCCATATGTATGATACTGTTGCTTCAGACTATAGGAAAAGCACAGAAAGTATCAGAGCATCACATGCTCTTCAACAGAGCTGGCTTTAAAGATTCAGTTCAAGAAAGGAAATGTCTTTGATGTCATTATGGTCATAAAATAATATTCAGCTTGCTTTATTACTATTGAATGTTAAAATAAAATTCCAATATAAAAAAAGAGAGAAATAGCTAGCACCCCCATTTCCCCATCCATGTGTTCAGTTTGAATTGTATGAATAGTCTGAATGTTGTTGTTTAAACAATCTGAACAGTTGCTAGAAAAGGAGCCACTCTGGTCTCTATGGCTTCTGTCAGGGGTGTCGACGGGTATGTGGGTGCCTTTGTGTGTCTCAAAAAAGTCTAGATGGCAGCCGCTGCTATGTTATCAAAATCTCACCCTGTGGAGACCCCTGGATTTTTCTGAAAAGATTGTGAATTGTGAGGCTGCAAGGGCAGCAAGTTAGCTATTTTGCAGCAAACTAAGGCACTTTTCCTAATGGGCTCGAACCATGGTGGTTGGTTGCTGTGCTAAAATGGGTGAATTCAGCCAAGATCGATCCATGTTGTTTTGACTTTTTCAAGACCATTTCAAGTATTCCCAGGAGTCCCGTAATCCAGGCAAAGCAAGTAGATGTGAACTGAAGAATAACGCTTTTTCGCTTCTTTTCTGCAGGGACAAGCAGACTGCAAAGCTCCAGGGGGCTATTTAGGTTTTTCTCCCCCACCTTTTTTTCTCAGTGATTGCTTTGAAACAAAAGATCCTTAGAGGATACCTGTTAAATGGAGGTGGGAGGTTTGCCTTGAATTCAAGAGAAGGGGTGAGGCAAGAATTTCCATCAATGAAGAAAAGAACTATGCACAAACAGATCGTTTCAAAGCATTGGAAACAGTAATACTACCCTTGCTGCAATTGCAGCTGAGCTGAAAATACTGGCTGAGCTTATTGAAAATAGACAATGGAATGGGATGGCAGGAGCCAAAACCGTATTCAAATGAGGATAGAAGCCTCACATTAAAGATGTCCTGAATGTGCAAGTGGTTATTCTAAGGAAAAACTACTGAATGAGTAGACTGTCTAACAGGGTTCAAATACTGATTATTTAGAAAGCACCTGAGGGCAGGACAAGAAGCAGTGGATGGAAACTAATCAAGGAGAGAAGCAACCTAGAACTAAGAAGAAAATTCCTGAGAGTTACAACAATTAGTGTAACAACTTGCTTCCAGAAATTGTGAATGCTCCAACACTGGAAGTTTTTAAATAGCGATTGGACAACCATTTGCCTGAAATGGTATAGGGTTTCCTGCTTGAGCAGAGAATTGGACTAGAAAACCTGCAGGGTTCCTATTATAGATTGGTAACAGTCACTTTACTCCTGTATATTTTAAATAAATATACAGAATACACATAAAAGGGCATTCTGTTGGAGGATATGATAGTTAGAAAAGTGAAATTCAGTTTCTCCCACTATGAGATGGCCTTGGCTCATGATATAAAACATTTAACTTTGTGTTGCCCTGTTTCTTCTGAACATGCCTTTATATGTCTACAGCTGGAGGAAAAGTGGATTTTGATGACTTTGTGGAACTGATGGGCCCTAAGCTGTTGGCGGAGACAGCAGACATGATTGGGGTTAAAGAGCTGCGGGATGCTTTCAGAGAGGTGAGCTACAGTTATAAGGATGAGAGGTAGTAGTATTATATGCATGCCCGCTATCTTCCCATAATACATTATGGGTGAATGTTAATAATGATTTACTGAATAAACCACATTTGGCTAGTTTCAGACATAGACTGTTGCTTACAAAACAATTCTGGATGAATTAATAGCAATAGCAGTTAGACTTATATACCGCTTCATAAAGCTTTCAGCCCTCTCTAAGTGGTTTACAGAGTCAGCATATCGCCCCCAACAACAATCCAGGTCCTCATTTTACCCACCTTGGAAGGATGGAAGGCTGAGTCAACCCTGAGCTGGTGAGATTTGAACAGCCGAACTGCAGAACTGCAGTCAGCTGAAGTAGCCTGCAGTGCTGCACTCTAACCACTGCGCCACCTCGGCTCATCTTATTAACACACTAAGCCATAAATAATCAAATCACACTGAATCATGGAGTGGGAAAACCATATGTGACAAATTGCATGATCACATACGGTGAGCAAACAGTGGCTGGTTAACTATATATTGTAGATGTTTAATTTTGATTAAATTGTTGCTGCCTTGATCATTTCCCCCCATTATGTAGAATGTTGATTTTATTTATATGCCGCCCTTTTCCTCCGAAGGGGACTCAGGGCGGCTCACGACTCAAACCAGGGAAGGGGGGATACAGACAAAATTAAAAACGACACAAAACATGGTTTAAAACACACAGCAGTCATACCATTCGAGACGAGGGCAACGGTTCTTTAGCCCCAGGCCTGTCGGAACAGCCAGGTTTTAAGGGCTTTGCGGAAGGCCTGGAGGGTGGTGAGGGTTCGAATCTCCACGGGGAGTTTATTCCAGAGGGTCAGAGCAGCCACAGAGAAGGCTCTCCTCCGGGTAGTCGCCAGTCGACACTGGCCGGCGGATGGAATTCGGAGGAGGCCTAATCTGTGGGATCTAATCGGTCTAGTGGAGGTAATTGGCAGCAGGCGGTCTCTCAAGTACCCAGGTCCAATACCATGAAGGGCTTTATAAGTGACGACTAGCGCCTTGAAGCGTATCCGGAGACCAATAGGCAGCCAGTGCAGCTCACGGAGGATAGGTGTTACGTGGATGAACTGAGGTGCACCCACGATCGCTCGCGTGGCTGCATTCTGGACAAGCTGGAGTCGCCGAATGCTCTTCAAGGGCTGCCCCATGTAGAGCACGTTGCAGTAGTCCAGTCTAGAGGTCACAAGGGCGCGAGTGACTGTTGTGAGGGCCTCCCGGTTCAGGTAGGGACGCAACTGGTGCACCAGGCGAACCTGGGCAAATGCCCCCCTGGTCACAGCTGACAAGTGATGTTCAAAAGTCAGTTGTGGGTCCAGGAGGACTCCCAAATTGCGAACCCTGTCTGAGGGGCGTACTGTTTGACCCCCCCAGCCTGAGAGATGGAACACTTGGCCAATTAGTAGGAGGGAAACACACCAGCCACTCATATGAATATATAATGAATATTATAATGAAAATTATAATGAATATTCACAATTTTAAGTTAGGCAGTGTCAACAACCATCAAATGATTTAAATAATTGGTATGCGTACTTTCAAGATCAATGTTTCATCAACCTAAAAAAAAAAGAATCAAGTCAAAAAATGAGAAACTGACACCAGAAATTGTGTCCTGGATGTTTCATTTTAGGTTCAGCATCAAAGTGAAGAGTGAATGGTTTAGTCATTGCTAGATGTGCCAAATAATACCAAGGACTCTGAAGATTATTCTCATTCCTAAAAACAGAGGCCCCTATTACTCATATTTTCCTCCAGCTTTACATAAATAGAGGTTCCACAAGCAGAAGTAAAAAAGAAATACCCCTGTTATTCCTTAAGGATATATGAGATTATTCTTATTATTTAAAAAAAACATCTAAGGCTAACTTGTAAAGGAAACAAATCTTCATTGTTTAAATTAAATTTCTCTTACTATGTAAAGCATCTTTGAGTAACTCTCTTACACTTGATATACATAGATTCTAATGTGATATTTAGGCAAGAAATAGCTTTATCATTATATTTTAGCTTTTTGACATGTTATTGCATAAGAAACCTTCAACCTACCAGGTTTTTCTCTGCAGAATTCTGAGGAAAATTCAGGAGTATTGTTTTTTTTCAATTTTTCATCCTTGACTAAGAAGCATATCCTCCATATTTTTAACTATTTATTTTTGACATTCTTCTAGGTCATGCTAAGGCCCTACCTTTAAACTTTCCCCTGTTCCTTAGGTAAAACTGATATAAGGGCATATTCTTTATGTATTAAAAGAATTCTTAGTAAAACCAACAAGGCATTGCAGAAAACCAATAGAGAAACTAATCAAATACTTGTGAAATTAAGAAGAATCCTCCTTAGTATTCTCTGTTTTACTGGAATCATATAGGAAATAATGAAATGCTGGACTCCAAGGATGTTGTATATTTGGGGTTTCATCAAAAACAAGTCATGAGTCTGCAGACAGAAAAAATATTTAGTGTAGTTACTGGGAGCCATTAAGAATCATCCTCTTGCAACATGCAGAAACCTACAAATGTTTATTTCACATATACTGTAGCTGTCAAGCTTTTGCTTGAATACCAAACCCCCACCGTAGGGAGGAGGAACCGACCAGGTGGTTCCGCCCCAGGCGACTTATGGACCCTCAGAGGTTCCAGACGGAGCTTGGGGTTATTCCTGATACCCTCGCCCACAGTTCGGCGGAGACTCTGGCCGCCGCCTGGTACTCGGCGGCGTCGGAGTCTCTCGACCGGATTGCGCCACTACGGCCCCTCCGGGTCAGTGGATCCCGGAGAGTTCCCTGGTTCACCGAGGAACTCCGGGAGAAGAAACGCCGGAGGAGATGCCTAGAGCACCAGTGGAGGTCCGATAGGTCCGAGGCAAACCGAGCACTCTTAACTATCTGCACCAAGGACTATGTCCGAGCATTAAGAACTGCAAAAAGATCATATATTTCTTCCTTGGTTGCGTCCGCCGAGTCACGCCCAGCCGCCCTGTTCAGGATAACCCGCTCCCTCCTTAATAGGAGGGAGGCGGGAAACCCCTTGCAGGGTAGGGCTGAGGATTATGCTCAATTCTTGGCGGACAAAGTAGCTCGGTTTCGATCGGACCTGGACTCCACCGCAGTAGACCCAGCTGAGACACAGGAGGATCATTTGCCACATCAGCTCTGGGTTGAGTTCCAGGAAGTTGCCTCTGGGGATGTGGACAAGGCCATCCGAGCTGTAAGTGCCTCCACTTGTATTCTGGACCCGTGTCCCTCCTGGCTGGTGGCTAACAGCAGGGAGGTGACACATGGCTGGATCCAGGCGGTTGTCACCGCCTCCCTTCGGGAGGGGCACTTCCCCGCCGTACTCAAAACGGCGGTGGTGAGACCCCTCCTGAAGAAACCATCGTTAGATCCAGCCATTTTAAACAACTTTCGTCCTGTCTCCAACCTTCCCTTTATCGGGAAGGTTGTTGAGAAGGTGGTGGCCTTTCAGCTTCAACGGGCCTTGGAGGAAGCTAGCTATCTTGACCCCTTCCAGTCCGGCTTCAGACCTGGTTACAGCACAGAAACCACTTTGGTCGCATTGACCGATGATCTCTGGAGGGCCAGAGATGGAGGCTATGCGTCCATCCTGGTTCTCCTTGACCTCTCAGCGGCTTTCGATACCATCGACCATGGTATCCTTCTGCGACGACTGCGGGAGGTGGGAGTGGGAGGCACTGTTTTGCGGTGGTTCTCCTCCTACCTCTCGGACAGGTCGCAGTCGGTGTTAGTCGGGGGGCAGAGATCGTCCCTGAGGCCCCTAACATGTGGGGTACCCCAGGGTTCGGTCCTATCACCCCTACTATTTAACATATACATGAAACCGCTGGGCGAGATCATTCGGAGGCACGGTATAAAATACCACCAATATGCGGACGATACACAATTGTATCTGTCCGCCCCGTGCCAACTCAATGAAGCGGTGGACGTGATGAACCAGGGTCTGGAGGCCGTTAAGAACTGGATGAGTGTTAACAAACTGGTGCTCAACCCGGATAAGACCGAGTGGCTGTTGTGTTTCCCCCCCAATAATTTGGCTAATACACCAACGCTTAGGCTGGGGGGTCAAATTCTATACCCCTCAGATAGGGTCCGCAACTTAGGAGTCCTCCTGGATCCACAGCTGACTCTTGATCACCAGCTGTCGGCTGTGACCAGGGGGGCATTTGCCCAGGTTCGCCTGGTCCGTCAGTTGCGGCCCTACTTAGATCGGGGGGCTCTCACAACAGTCACTCGAGCCCTTGTGATCTCTAGACTGGAATACTGCAATGGGCTCTACATGGGGTTGCCCCTGAAGTGCATCCGGCGACTACAGCTAGTCCAAAATGCAGCCGCGCGAGTGATAGTGGGCGCACCGCGGTTCGCCCACGTTACATCTGTCCTCCGCGAGCTGCACTGGCTACCTGTTGGTCTCCGGGTGCGCTTCAGGATACTGATGACCATCTTTAAAGCACTCCATGGTAGTGGATCTGGGTACTTGAGAGACCGCCTTCTGCCGATTACCTCCCTAAATCGACCAATTAGATCGCACAGACTGGGCCTCCTCCGAATTCCATCTGCCAGTCAATGCCGACTGGCGACCACACGGAGGAGAGCCTTTTCTGTTGCTGCCCCGACCCTATGGAACGAGCTCCCCATGGAGATCCGCACCCTCACCACTATCCAGACCTTCCGCGCAGCCCTCAAGATCTGGCTCTCCCAGCAGGCCTGGGGATAGGCTCCTAATTACCCGCCCGAGTGTTTGATTGCTGAATGAAAGTTGGGTTTTATTATTTTTCTGTTGTTCACATAGTTTTGTTTTGACCTTGCACCTCCCCTCCCCTGTGGTTGTAAGCCGCCCTGAGTCCCCTCAGGGAAAAGGGCGGCATATAAATCCCAATAAATACCTAAATACCTAAATACATCTAGCAAACAAAAATTCACCATCTCACAGAATGATTGAAGTGTCAACATGCTCTTCTTGTTAACAAACTGGGTAGGGTTTCCCTTCCTGTAATTTAAATGCATTCTTCCATGTCTATGACTCTGGGATGAGAGAAAAATAGTTTTTGTGCACATTAACGTATTTTAGGAATTTAAAGTGTGTTTTCATTGTTTGTTTTCAAGAGTAACATTCACAGTTCTTTCAATCTCTTTTTATAGATTGAGTTTCTAATCCCCAATCATCCTCATGGCCCTGTTCTGAGCCTATTCCAAATTCTCTGAATCCTTCTTAAGTAATACTTCTTATCTGCAGCAGCTACCATAGATGTAATGAATGCTTTTTCAGGCATGATTTTGGTTTTGAATCTGCAAAATTCACATGAGTATACATTGTAATGTTGTTATGTGCAGCTGCTTTAAATGTCTGCTGTATGCAAGCCCATTTGGATGGGCAGGATGCATGTGTAAGGATGTATTGTATTATATTGCATTACATTGCACTGTCTCTACTACTTGTTTACTGACTTAACTTATTTATATCCTGCCTTTATTATTTTACAAATAACTCAAGGTGGCTGACATATCCAACACACCTTCTTCTTCCTGTTTTCCCCACAACCACCACCTGTGAGATGGATTGGACTGAGAGTGACTGGTCCAAAGTCACACAGCTGGCTTTGATGACTAAGGCGGACTTCAACTCATGTTTCCCTTTCTGATCTGGTGCCCTAACCACTAGACCAATTGCCATTGTTCATTAATCAGCTAAGAACAGAAAACAATACTGGGTTCAAATGAGACTGGAAAAGTATGAGAGGTAACTAAATGAACAGTGAAATAAGGTGTTTGTGTATTTTCTCCTTCCAGTTTGATACAAATGGTGATGGGCAGATCGGCATAGCTGAACTACGGGAAGCAATGCATAAACTCCTAGGGCAACAGTTGAACTACCAAGAGATGGATGAGATTCTCCAGGATGTTGATTTGAATGGGGATGGCCTTGTGGACTTCGAAGGTATGACAGGGAAAGTCCTTTGGGATGAAAATTTGTATTTTACAAATAGGGTAGGATGCCTGAACTGAAGCCGAGAAACTATTTGGAACTTGATATTGGGAAGGAATATATTGAACAGGCTGGCAGAAAAATATTGGGATTTACCAATTTCTGTTTAATACAGTCAAAAAGGGACAGTTTGAAACCTATGATTTTTATTTTATTTCAAAGCACAAACACTAACCAGAATACCTATATATTATAAGCCTAGCATGGCATAATTTTAAACTCAACTACTATAGAACATTTTATCTTTTCCTATTGGCAGGCATATTTCAATTGGAGAAGATAAACATGTGAACTCAATGATTGACTCTAAATCTTTTTTTTTAATTGAAAATTTTAGAAAAAAAACTTTTACAAATGTTTACCTCCCCACCCTGCCCTCCCCCCCCCCCCCGAATCCCACCCCCCCCCAATCTTCCCCCCTCCCGACTTCCCAGAACCAATACAGGGTATAAATCTTTAACAAAGATATTCTAAAAAGAAACTTAGTATCATCTTTCATTTGAGCTTTAACTCCTCTTTGATTGACTCTAAATTTTTACTCTGTGAAGATTTTTAAGTTAGTGAAAAATGGCAAAATCATGTTTTGCTCATGAAGCTCTCTTGCCTCTTGAAATGTATTTATCTTTCTTTCATTGTTTTTTTAAGGGTGGGTGTCCATTGATGCATATACATCTGTTTCTTGGTCAAACTAGTGTGTGATGAAATACTGTAATATTAGAAAAATGAGGTGATTTTTTACAAAATGAGTATCTATAGCTAACTAGTCCATTCCTACTTCTCAGCAATGTGTTTTTTTTTTTTAAAAAAAAAAGATAAATTCTTTCTTCTCTCCTAATGTGCTGACATCCTGGCTCTTCTCCATATAGAGTTTGTACGGATGATGTCTCGCTGAGAAAAGCAAGCAGCAATGTAAGAATAAAGTGCCTTGAGAAGGACAACTGCCATATATTCCAGCTTCAATCAACTCTGCCAGTGCGAGAGAAGGCAGCAAAGAATTTCCCGCATATCCTGTTTTCCGCCTGGAACCAAGCAGCTGTTCCTAAAATCCAGAGAGTTCAGCCAGCTTCAGCAACTTTAAAGATGTTGTGGACATTAACCAGAGGAATACCAGATTTCTGTATTAAACATGGCCATGAACATTAACTCCAACTTCTCATAGATTTCAGATGTCATCATATCTTGTTAACTGTTTGCTGTAACACTGAACTTCTATTTTGTTCATTCCAAGCAGGCTTAACCAACAAATCTCCCTAATTGTTCTTTGTGCATTTGTGAAAATATTCCAAATACCTCTGTTCTACTATAAGAAGGGCTGTTTCTCCTTATTTGTTCTTCCTCTAACAGCTGTTTTCTGTTTCAAAATATATTTTGCTTTCCACTGTGGCATAAATAATATTTCCTCATTTCTGATAGGCCATATGTCATAAACTCTTAGAAATGAAAGCAAAATATACATGTCCCATGATTACAATGCAAAATCGAATTGGTCGGTCACCAGAACCAGAGATTTACTAACTGGAGTTAAGAGTAAATCTCTGATCCCATTGACCGATCCAAATTCAGTTTTGTACCATAAACTCTTCTTCCTAAACAGGATAGAAATGCAGAGGTTGACTTATGGCCCAAATAGAATTATTAGGACCTAGATAGGCAACTGGTTACTCTTAATTCAGTTTTAATGTCTGAATAAAAGTGATGATACAAAAATGTTAAGTCCACAGGAAGTAGCAGCTGTGATCCAGAGGTATATCTATTTTGATGGAGCTGGAATGCTAAAGGATATAACTACAGTACTGCTTCTTTCGTCTAATTCCAGGACTTCCACGCATTCCATGAAAACATATGCTTTGTAAATTGCCCTCTACCATGCCAGAGTACAAAATACAAAACAATGGATGTCACAGGAGGACCAATTCTGATTGAATGTTAGAAAAAATATGCTAACTGTAAGAACAGATTAATAACCCAGAGGAAGGTAGACTCCCTTTTACTGGTTGTGCTCCAGCAAAGACAATGATTTGTATGAGATGCTGTAACTTGGATTCCTGCATGGAGGAAACTCAATGACTAAATGTCTCCTTCCGGCCTATGATAAAAATACATTAATCTATTTTATTAGTAACTTTGTATTATATTGGTAATTTTTAGTATTCTGGAGAACCCTAGAAACTCTTGGAAGCTTGCTAGAACTCCCATACAAAAAAAAATGTTGAACTAGCTTTCCTATTGTGTCTTTGAAAATGTACAGCCTAAGGGGAATGTAGAATGAGCTTTAAGATGCACTCAGACACCAGAACCCAGCATGATGCCCTAAATAAGTGCGCACCAAAATGTTTCACAATTTCAGAATGATTTCACAGCAGACAAATAAAAGTCTATCAAGATAGGGATTCCAGAGAAATCCAAATTAAAGCATTCCCAAAAGATGTATAGTCCTTTTCTGAATACATTGAGCAAAGAAAAGTAACTGCATTATCAAACTGTTCTTCCTGCTACTATTTTTATAACTATCAGAATCTCCCTCCTGTAACTTAAATTCATTTTCAATAACAATAGAAAACAGGTCTTGAATTTTTATATATGTACCATTTTTTATTTGATTATAAACTGAACAGTGTGAAATCTAATTTTATTTCCCACTGGTTCTGTGGGCGTGGTTTGGTGGGGGTGTCATGTGACTGGGTGGGTGTGACCAACTTTTTTTCACTTTTTAAAGCATTTTTTCCCCTGCCAGGGGAACCGGCAAAGAAAAAATGCTTTAAAAAGCAGAAAAAGCTTCTGGCTCACAGTTGTGTGGCTCACAGCTGAGCCGCACAATCCTTGGAAGCTTTTTTTTTTACTACTGGTTCGCAGAACCAAGGACAATCATCCCTACCGGTTCGGCCAAACTGGGAAGATTTCACCCCTGAAACTGAATATGAACTAGCAATATCATATTTGAAGTTTGTCATGTTGTCTCTCACCTTTTATTCTGAAAGCTAAGCATCCTTGTTCTTTCAATTCCTGTTCTTCAGATGTCATTTCTAGCCTTTCTCTGCTGGTTTTCTTTGAACATATTTCAGTTTATCTGAAACTTTCAGGGGAAATGCAGACAAGGGGAACAATTTCTTCCTATTACCTATAATAATTTGGTTATACATTTGCCTTTTTATAACCAGATGAACTGCAGGTTCATCTTCAGCTTCTAATCAACTGTTCCAAAAACTGCTGAACAAGTTTTATAAACAAGCCAATAATTTTCTGTTTTATAATTGCATATTTGGCTTTTGAAGTGAAGAATTTTGGCATTTGTCTCTGTTAAATTTCCTTCATTCTCAGCCCATTTCTCTAATCTGACAAGTTTGTTCGGAATTTTATTTTCTTTGGCATTATCCTTTCCAGCCTTGTGTCATCGGCTAATTTAATAAGCATTTATTCAGCCTACATATGCAAGTTACTAATAAAACAGTACTTATTTTACAACTTTTATTAATGCAAGTTGTTAATAAAAATACTGAGACCCAGGACCACACACCTTATTCCTGCCCCCTCAATACCTCACCTAGTTTGATGAAGAACCTTTGATAAACACTTCCTGAGTACAATTTTCAGATAGTTATGAATCTATTTGTTATGCTATTACTCCACATTTCTTCTAACTTGCTAATTAGAATGTTGTTCAGTGCTTTTATTGAATGCCTTGCTGAAATAATACTATGTCTACAGTATTTCCATGATAAATTAAAGAAGTTAATTGATCAGAGTTAAAGTTAGTCTGTAAGATTTCTTTTGGTAAATCCAAAGAGAGTAATTTTTATGTTTGCAGATAAAGCTTTTTATGATCTGCTCTAGAATCAATATAGCTCTGACTCGTCTATGATTCCTAGGTTTCTCCTTTTTCTCTTTTTTTCTGATTGTGTTTCTTTCAATATCATTAGACATACAAGTGAATGGCTGAAGTCTTAAGGAAAGAGTAATGAATAACATAGCCATTTTAAAATTTCTCATTATGCATGATTCCCAGTTACAGAAATTAAATTTTTGGACCAAATGTTGACACAGCACTTTGTTCTCTTTCCAAATGCATCCCTACTGTTGTCTTGGGGATCAAAATTATTCATAGGGCATCATCCTAATCTTATTCTAAATAGATTTTACATTAAAATGTTTCTGGAAATTGGCTTTTAATTTTTGTTGCATTTACATCGTCCATGACATATTTACCTAAACAAAGCATTTTTCCTCTATTATGCTTAACTAATAGATTACTGAAAATGAGTTCCAAGGGATTATGAATAGTAAAGAAAATATTCATATTTTATAGCCTAAATCAGTACAGTACAAAATTACACTCATTTTTTAAACAAAAGGGAACCATTTGGCAAATTTAGGCAATGGATATTCTATTGTATATAGTATTTCTATCTCTATTGCGTGTTGGAAGAGCTATTTTTAAATAAATGAACCTGCCATATATTTATATAACTTTAAAATACTTTCTTTAGCTTGGTGCTCTACAAGTAGATTGGATTCCAATCTTTGATTCTTAGGCAGCATTGGACTTGAAATTCAGACTCCTATGGCATTAACTACAGCTCCATGAAGAGTTTAAGCTTTATTTTTACATTGCTGTTTTCACTTCCCTTGTCAAATGAAGTTGCTGCAATGGTCACAAATGAGAAGATTGGTTTTAAGTCACTTTTTCAGTGCAGTTTTAAGTTTGACCACTAAACAAATGGTTGTAAGTCGTGGACTAGCTGTACCTCACTTTTATTCACAGGAAAAGGGGCAAATAATGAACTTCTATCAGGTGTAGGAAGTTTGCACCCACCCCTCTCCTAGAAAATGAAATATTCTAGGAAATATTAAAAAAGCAGAATATTATACTTCCCTGGATGAGAAAAGGAGAAACATGCTCTTGGAAAGCAACCCCCACCTTTGTTAATAGCCCCAGAAAGACTGGTGCCAATCTATCTACAAGGCAAAAGGCTGAGCCAGTTTACCCACAAAAGACCTTCATCCCCAGGACCTGATAGGATTAGCCCTCAGTCAAGATCTAAACCAGGACAAAGTCATTGAACTATAACAGGAATTGCCCAAAGCCCCTTCATTACATCATCCAGCAAGATTCAACCAAGCCTGGGACTCAAGACAACCAACAGTTACCCCTGCATGGCCCCATGGGAGTCTGACAACCAATCATAATACATTTTTTGCACAGGAACAGGAAGCAAGTTGAAAGTCCAAGAGAGGGTATACATCTCTCTCTCTCTCTTCCATGTGCTCAATTACCCATGATGTAAGTGCATAGCTGTAATTTATGTGACAACCCATCATGATTTTGACAATATTGCAGTTTGCTGCATGTTTGTGGATTGCCCACTCCCCATATGCCTACTGATGGAAAAAAAACTGTTCAACTTATTACCATAAGTTGAGGTTTTTACAGATGACAACAAAAATGCTATTTTTGTTCCAGAGTATGGAATCCATCATTAAACAACTCAGCACCTGAAGTGAAGCCAATTTTTAAACTGTTTCTTAACATAATTTTATACTCTCATTATCATCAATGTACAAAACTATAAAGGCAGTCATACAATAAAAATCGTATCCCTCAGTCCAAAGTAATTTCCTCCTTTCTTTATAAAGTATATCAAAGAAAAAAGGCAGTTCAATTGCCATTAAGGTTTGGAAGTCCACTGCAATGAAAATATCTGCACACTTGTCTGTGGCAGAAAGGCCTGGCACCTCACTGGGAGGAAAGTGTTGCAAAATATCCAACTAGTGAACCATACTGTATCCAAAGAACCTTGACCTCTGATCCCTGACTGTCTCAACCGTCTTGGAATAAAAATCCGTTTCAGGCATAGAAAATCTAGAAACAAAAATAAAAATGCAAAAGTAGGTCATGTGAAAATATAGGATATTAACGTTTTGGGTAACAGATCCCCTCCCAAAAAAGAATGCCCCAAACTTTTAGGAGGCAAAAAACGGTTCTAGGGGGCACTCTAGTACACGTAGAAGGCGGCCACACGAAGGCGCGGAGTAAAGAGGCCACTGAGGCCGCAGCGACTTCCTTCGGAGCCTGAAGGCCTGACGAAGGGACATCAAGTAGGCCACTGTTCGGGCCCTCTCGTCGCTATGGAAACGGACGGGACGGGTATGATAGTACGCAGTGAGGTCACAGGGGGAGGGAGCGATACACGTAGGCGCGAGATGAAGGCGTAATCCGCGGCGGCCACTCGCGGAACTCGAGCGCTCCGAGCGCGAGGGGAAGAGGAGCGAAAGGGGCCAGAAGGCGCGCGTGCTCTCTCTCCCAGGGTCCGAGAGGCCACCTAGAATCGTGGGCGCGAAAGAGGGAGAAAAAAAAGCGCCGCCGCTCGCTCGCGGGGTTGAAGGGTGAAGCGCGCGCGCCTCCTCGGGGCGCGAGAAAGATTTCCCCCCACTCGCCGGGGAACCAAGCCGGGACAGGCAGCTGAAGAGGCGTGGAGCCGGGAGGGGGGGAAAGGAGGGAAGACCCACGCAAGACGATTGGGTAGGCGGTGTTTAGGACGCCTCCCACCAATCAGGTCTGTCGGAGGGGGTGGGGAAAGAGTTTGCCAGCCCCGGAGGCGTGTGCTTTTTGTAGCCTCCCCTCCAATCGGAACAGCGGCAGTCGCGGCTGAAGCCGGAGCAGCGCGCCAATCGCGGCCCAGCCAGTACTAGAGAGCGCGGAGTCGGGGATGTCCTACAAGCCTATCGCGCCTGCCCCCACCAGCTCAGGAGCCGCCGGCACCAGCAGCAGCAGCGCCAGTCCCGCCCCCGGAGCCCCGCCGGTCGGTAAGAGCCCCCGCCTGCCCGCCCGCCTGCTCTCTTCCCGCGCCCGACCACGGGTGGCCGGCTGGAAGCCGAACGGGGCGGAAGGCTACACGGCGGAGTCGCCTGGGGTCAGTGGCCGGCCCTAGAGGGTTGCCTCACCTCCCTCCCCCCACCCCCTCCGCCCTTTTCCTGGCAGGTTTTTCCAGGGCCTTCCAGAGCAGCTGGATAAGACAAGAGGGCTCTGGGGAGGCCGATCACGAAAGGGAAGAAGGGAAAAAGCCAGGTTGTATTAGAGTAGGAAAGAAACAAAATGAATGTATACTTTAAACAAAAGTTGGGGGAGGGGGATTTAAGCCGATTAATATATATGTATGTGTATAAAATATGCGGGTGTCTTATCACACTGATTCCTTTAAGGTAAGAAAGGGGTGGCGGTTAAAAAGAAAAGCGAACCCGCCCAGAAAAGTGAAAAGTTAACTTCTGGATGGTAAAAGCAGGGGGAATAAACAGAAGGGAAGCTCAGTCTGCATCTTTGCAGAGATTTCTTGATTATATTCGGTGTGGTGGCATAGAATTTGCAGTTTGTGCCAAGAGTAGGGAACTCCATTAAACCCGGTTGGATTTCTGTTTGAGCAATATAGGGTTGCATAATATCAGGTGAATCACGTTTTGCTAGGTTAGCAGTTCACTAGAGTTTAATTGAAAAATAAGCACAAGTTACAATTTTACTTACAACTCTGGCTAACAAGTTTGAACATAGCATAAGTGGCAGTGGCCTGGAAGAAGCAATTTTATATACATGAGGAATGGAACTGGATCCTGGGGTTTGCATTTCTTGTCAGTTTTTCTGACTGAGTGTTTCCTAGGATCTGGTTACCATGTTTAGAAACGGAAATTACTTTTTTCCTAGTACACAGACTACTAACTCTGTTCTTTGTATATATCTTGGCCTGGGTACAGAAAGTTCCTGGAGGTATTAGCTATGCTGATACCCTCCACCGTGTTCCTATGCTTCTTTTGACATACTTGAGTCTGTTATATAGGTTTGAAGATAAATATTGGAATGAATGTATGTACATTCTTGAAAAAGATTGAGATTCACTTCCTCATTGTATACTTACAGGATGTTAATTATTCATAAATAGGTGTGTAAACTAGAGCACAACAGGAAATTGTTTAGCTCAGTGATGAAGTATGTTCTTTGCATAAAGGACATTCAGGTTTTAGGCCATGATGTCCAGTTTGATTAAAAAGATAAAAACTCATATATAAAATGAAAAATTAGTGAAGAAAAAAATAGAAAAGAAACAATAAGAATGTAGCAACAAAAAGATGTGTGTGTCCATTTTTCAAAAATATGCAATATTTTGTTTTCCTATTAAGTTAAATTTAGTTCTTTAATTGTAATCTTTAGTCCCTTCTAGTTCCCTCTAGTCTAGTGTAACCTTCAAGTCCCGTCAAATCATTTTTCAAACAAAAACATTTTCCCATGGGAACACTTCTTACAACTAATTTCAATTTTTTTTCCAGATTTATCTGGACCCTTACACTGTTTGTAACTTTCCAAAACCAAAGTTCTTTTTTTTAAAAGATTTTTTTTAATTTTTGAATAAACACAGACAAACAAAACACAAAAAACACCACAAAACCATCTTCCATTACAAATTGTAGAAAGTGTGTCAATTGGTTACAAAAAACTTCCGTGCATCCCTTCCACAGTCATAACCTACAATTCATATCAAGTTAAATATTTTAAATCAAATATATTTATATATGTTACTATCATCATACCTCAACCTTCATTTGACTATAATTGTTTTTATGTCCTTTTATATAAAATATTCTAAAATTTAAAGAAAAACCACATAATGGCATTCTGTTAACTGTTTCCATTATCATCCGGTAACGTTACATCTTTATGACATGTTCTAAATAAAAAATTGATTATATTTAATAACAAAGTTTCTAAACCTCCTTTCTTAATCACTATTTACAATTTATATCCAATGTCCTTTTATCAAACCAGTACATATATATGCATTATTTTTAACTAAATTTGACTTAATTTTTTATTATAAGCTTTCATATATAACAGAATTTCTAAACTTCCTTTGATAGTCACCATTTGCAATTTATATCAAATTTCCTCTTATCAAATCAATACATATGTATATATTATCATTAGCAATTATTTATCTAACTATATCCATTATCACTTCATTTTTTACATAATGTCTAAATTTGACTAATTTTTTAATATAAGCTTTCATATATCAACCTGTGTCTTTCCAGTAATAGTGCGATCTTATGTCTTTTGCCATTTGTGGGATTAGTCTTCTGGTTGTTTCCTTAATCAGATTTGTATGGACTTCTCTTTGCAGCTTGTTGCTTGTTGCATATCTTATATAATGTTGAAACCCTCCATCTGCTTCTTTAATCAGCTTATCTTTGGTTATCAATAGTGCTTTTGACAAAATTTATCTCCTTAGATCCATCAATTCTTTTTTTCTCTTTCTATACCTTGAAATCTGGGGTAGAGCTCCTGTCCATCTATCTCCCCTTTCCATATTCCACTCTTTCCATTTCCAACCATGCTCAGTTCACAGTTTGTATCAACAATTATCTTGTCTCTCTGTTCATTTTTCCTTTCAGTTTTTAGGACTCTAACCTCCACTTTTTACAATTGATAAACATCTTCAATTTTTCCATCAAATTTTACTGTTTTCCAATCTGTTTTCCAATCTCTTCTCTATTTTCACTGTTACTTCTAATAATTTTTGAATTTCAAATATAATCTTTTGCAATGTTAAGGTTTCTTTTTGATATTGTGCCATTCTTCCAACTGGTAAACACTGACACTCTAGCATTCAAAACTTTTTATTAGATTTGACACAAGTTCATTTATAATCTTTCAAATAAGGCTTTGTTTCCATTTCTCTCCAGCTGCCAATGAAGCTCCCAAAGAACATGCTCCCATGCTCTTCTCCTTATCACTCTCTATAAACAAACTGAAGAACCTTGAAGTGCAAAGTCAAAATGATCAAAGTGAAAAAAGAAAGGGCAATGTTTCCAGGACTCAAGCCTCCAGCCTGCAAGTGGCAGTGTTACTTCGTTTCCCTCTGATATTACAACCCTCTTTGTATTTGTATTCCTTTTATGTCTTCATTATATCCCAGACTAAAAAAAAAACAAAATTCTTAAGTGAAAATAGAAAAAAAACACCATCCAAACCAGTATTATAAAGATAAAGAAAAAGATTTTAATCCATAGGTAAAAAAAGAAGTAGAAGAAGAAAAACTAATCCGTTCACTTTAAAAAATAGGAAATATTTGCAAAAATTCCATCCATAAAATAAAATTTTAAAAAGGATAACACTGTTTAATTTAGCTTTAATTTTATTTTGAGGCAGTCTCTTTTATAACAATAAGATTTCCTCACCAGATGGACACCGCTTTCCTCCCGTTCCGGAGCTGTCCGAACTTCAGCAGCTTTTGGCTGCGCTTCTGTTGCCGGCAACAAGAGATTCTCTTGGATCAATCAGGGACTTTGTGGTGTCCCTGAGATCAGCAAGACATACTCCTCCCTGTCACCATCTCTTCGGGACGGTTTAGGTCCAAACAGACCATCCAGCAGCAAAAGTATCGACTGCGATCTCGGAGCTCCGAGATCACACGTTGTGTTGTTGCGACGTCAGCTCCTGTCTCCTAAATCAAAGTTCTAATCACCCATTTACTGTTCCAATATTTTTTTAAGTCCTTAAATTTGTATTTAGATTTTATTTTGCTAGGGATTAAAAGAAATTCACCTAGTGTTGTAAAAAGGGTCAATTCAAAGAATCTTAATAGCTGAAAAGCAGTTAGCAAGCAATTTCTGAAAGTAATTAGAGAAGGAAGTATGGAAACCCAGTGTCATTAAAGTGCAGACCATGGTTTGAGCAAAGTTGGCTTTCCCTCGATTCCCAGGGCTGGAAACTGCTGTCTTGCATTCTTATGAGAGCAACTATCTGGAACAATTGTGGGTGATCTTAAGTCCTCTCTTTATCCAGAAAGGAATGATAAAATGCTGGTGTTCTCACTGTCACTTCATTCTGCTAGCAGAACAGTCTTTAGTTTGCCATTTTTTTCCATGGAAGTCTTCTTGAGTTAGATTTTAGATAGCAAATTAAATTATCACCCACACCATGGACAATCATAGGCAACCAGAATAATACTGTTGGATTTGAGCAATCTATCATGTAAACTTAATGTATTCTAGTCCATGCATTAGATTATTAACTGAATTTCCTACATGCTTGTATTAGATATATGCAGAACACTAATAGTTTCCAAAGAAACGAATCAGCAGACTTTCACTTTATAACATTTTCCTTTTCTAATTCTTATATCTTCAATTCAGGGAAGTTAATTGCATATCTGTAATTACTGTGCTGATATGGTTGTATAAAAAGCTTGTAAGTGATTTAAAGTGCTAGACATTTGGTAGAAACCCACTGCCTTTATGCTAATCAGAAGTATATGGATGCCATCATTATTGGATAGTGTTAAAGAAAATTGTATATGATATTTATAACAATTTTGAAAGGACATTTCTTGTGAAGAAATCAGTATTAAACCAACATCTGCAATAGTTTGCTTCACTTTGTAATAGCCATAGATGAATCATTTGCACAAATTAAAAACAGCAAGTGAAGTTGTTCAGAAGAGATATCCAAATTGTATGCAATCTTGGTAGGGGCCAACCTCAAGTAGTTATTTTTCTGGATTCTCCTGATCAAAGTAATTTATAGTTTTTTTATAGTTTATTATGATTTATAGGCCGCCCTTTTCCCTGAGGGGACTCAGGGCGGCTTACAGTACATGGGTTGCTGTCCTACTCCTTTACTTTCTACCGCACATTAATTTCAAATGATTCATAGTCTAAAAACATACCCTTTATAAGTGGCATAATGATACCCATTTTTCTCAATTAAGGACTCTGTATTTTCAAGTTTTCTATTTTTAGAAACTTGTCCTGAGTTGAATAGTTTTAGTAGACCATAATGTGATATAGGAATGATGAGTAGTTACCATTTATGTGTATATTTGTACTTTTTACTTGTTATTTGTCTATCATTTTATTCACAGGATTACTCATAAAATACTGAAATTATGGTCTACTTTTAGAGTTTCAGGCTCACATGGTTAGGATGAGAAAAGCAAGATGAAGTTGACAGCCAAGAATAATGGCTGAATTCAGATCAGTATAGAGCAGCAAGTTCTCAGTAAAAACCCATAAAATTCTGCTTTAAGTTATATATTAGGCTGCCGGAAGTTGAGTTAAAACCCACAAGCTACTGTGGTCAAGACAGAAAAGCCAGGGGGAAGTTGTCTGTTCACATTATAAATATCTTTTTGCTACTTCTGCCTCCATTTCCTAAAGAAGGCTTGCTGATACTTCCAAGAGATTTTATTCATTTATTTATTAAATTTGTAACTTGTCTCAGATAAGCAAGGCAAAATCAGTAGTTCATATAACTCCAGCAAAAACAAAATGTACACAAATAACAAGTGTGGGAAAAGGGAAGGGGGGGAAGGTGGCAACCTCATATAAAGTGAATTGCAGGAGTCAGCCAGATGGTAATGAAGATATGAATTAGCTGAGTCCCTCTGCACAAGGTAAAGGTGACAATTAGTTTGTCACTCAAGATAAGATTACACTGTCAATATAATATTAGAATCTAAAATAAGAGAGAAGATAAGGTGAAGCCTAAAATTAAATTTCTTTTCTTTCGATCCTAACGAAGGAATCAAAGATATAAAACATAATAAACATGCAAGAACAAGTATTTTATTCAAAGACTGGTAAAATAAGTTAAAATAAACTAATAGCTGCATTCACATATAAGCAGCTTTTTAAAAATGTATGTAAGTATATTTGCATTTTTAAATAAACTTTCTAGGATTAGAAAGAATGTAAGCTACATACAGTTGTGTAATGTACATAAATATTAACCTTGGCTTGGCAAGATGTGTACTAATCCAAGGAAATTCTGTTTTGTTAATGGTGAAAACATTAAATGGTTTACACTTTCAAGAATATAATTTTTTTTTCAGTCTCATTGTAAACTTGACCACATTCTCCAAATTTAAATTTGAAACAATTTAATCATAAAATGCTTAATATTCAAATAATGGTACTTATTCTAGGGAGACTATCAAAAATCTTCCATACAAAATTAATATATTTTAACTAGATGCTGATTATAAAAATCCTTTTGTGGCTCCAGGTTTGGTTTAATCTTTTCAGCTTCTGAATATATTATACTAATTCATGCATTTTTGAATATTAAAAAATATTTCCAAATAAGTGCCCCAAAGTTAAAGTAACATATTCAGATATATTGTGTAATTCTTTGTTATGTATTTATGATAGGAAGAAGAAATCATGTAATTATCATTTTCCTTTAACTCATGAAAAATTGCAAATTGGTTAATCACATCCTTGAGTTTAAATGAATGTTTTGAACACCAAAAACCAACTCTTTATGTAACTGATTGAGGTCTGGTGACTGATTTCCAAGATTAAATAATATATTGTTTTTCATCTATACAAAAATAGTTACACCCAATTCCCTTTCCCCTATTTTAGATTATAGACGTTGCCATAAAACTCTTCAGTTGTGTGATTTATGACAACTGTCCTGCATAATTGTTCAAATAGAAATGTTGTCATTTGAAAATCAAATTCCCATGAGCAGTTCAGAAGGCCTATACTGTAAATCTGATTCTGGATTTTTTAAAAACAAAACAACCTCTTAGTTTACTCAAAACAAACCCTTCCATTATTGTCTTAGTTGTTTCCATAAAGAGAAATAACAAAATTACAGTATTACCCCCTTACAAGAAGTCCATGAGCCCCAAGAATTTAGATTAAGCAGCGAGCTTAATGCCATCACTTATTTTTCAGCTACCAGTGTTCCATCCCCATCTGGTTCTGTCCCTGGAACATCTGCCCCCTTTCGACCTCTCTTCAACGATTTTGGGCCCCCATCTATGGGCTACGTTCAGGTGAGCACATAAGGATGAGAAGGGTCTTGCCCATTGATGGAAATAATGGAAGAAGGTTCCTGTTTTTGATTTCTGCTGTTGATCTTGCAGGCTATGAAGCCACCAGGTGCCCAAGGCTCCCAGAGCACATACACAGATTTGCTTTCTGTAATTGAAGAGATGGGCAAAGAGATACGACCTACATATGCAGGTAGCAAGAGTGCTATGGAACGACTGAAGCGAGGTAAGAAGCATCCTCATCATAGTATATGAGTACAATTACTCACTTTTGGGCAGTTACTCAAATTTGTCCTGTCAGAGACTGGCACTAGTTGAAATTTCTCAGGTTCCTTATAAGTTCGCATATATGTGGCTGACTTTCCCAGAAGTTCTGCAAACTTACCTCTTCTCAAATACAATGTTGCACAGTGATTAACAGATGGCTAATGTGGCAATTTCCATTTAACTCTTCCAAGTCATGACTTTTGAGTTTGTAATTGTTAGTTTAAAGTTCTAGTCTTCCTCAGGAAAGAATGAAAAGAACTCCCCAACCCTAAGGCCAGAGCTCAGTATTTCCAGCCAAATCAGTTCTCACTAGTGCAAATAGCTAGCCACAGTAGGAACAGGTAGAACCTGCTAGATTAGAATCTATACCCAGCAAGTATAAACCTAGCTTGTAGGGAAACGTTGATTTGTTTCTGCAAGACAGCTGTTGTATATATGCAATATGTTGTATAACTGCATTGCTGCCAGTTAGTGCCTGTACTTTCTGATTTATTCAAACCCACATATCTGCATTTTGCCTTACATCTTCTGATTGATCTTGAATTTAATTAATAAGATATATACGTTTTATATGGAAGATACTACAGTTGCAAATTATGTCACATTCTTTGTGGTTTGTGTTGCTACTTTGAAATCCATTATTCAGCATATCTTACTCCTGTGACTTTCTTTCTGCAGGTATTATTCATGCCCGGGCCCTAGTAAGAGAGTGTCTGGCAGAGACAGAGCGCAATGCCCGCACGTAACACTCGCTTTCCTCTTTGCACCACCCTTGGAGGATCCTAGCACTTTCCAGCTACTCAACATTTTAGAATCTGGAGTTTTCCCCTTCCTTTCAAATCTTTCTACCAATCAGTGTCTCAAGTCTTAGAACTGTGATCGCCTTCAAAGACCTTTATACCAATTGGCATCTAAGAATCTGAAGTATCTCCACTTGCATCACAGAACTTCCCGTCAATTGGCATTTTGGGAGTATATACAGAAAGCGTCCGTTGTCCATATCCTTGGTTTACTAGTCGAAATAATTGCTGGTGACAGGTTCTTTATCTTTATAAAATACATGGGGTTTTGGAATAAATAAAAATCTTTAGAATTTGGATTATCTCTTCTTCACTGTGCTTTTCTATTTTTTTTTAATGTGGTGAGGGAAATATTCTCTACCTCACTAAAATATTCCTGAAGGGCATGTACTGCAAGATATGCTTCCTTAGTAAAGCAGTATGAGGCCCTGTCTTCCTCTTGCAACAAGAGTCTCAACCAGCGATCATTGAGCCTGTATTGGAAAACTTGTAATAAAATGTTTCTACTCCTGTATGACTTGTTTTTGCTGTTATTGTATCAATGTTAGGAATACACCTATGTTAACATTTCATTTCTAAAACATTTTTTTCCAATAAACTAGGTTTCTGCTCTTCCCATTCTCATTGGGGCGAGAAGCTTTCATGAAGTAGTTTCATCTATTTGAAGTTGGATTTTTATTTCTAAAGTATTTCTATGCCCCTTCAACCATTCAGATCTAAGTGGCCTTAGAAGGAGAACACAAATTGCTAATGTAATGTGTTGGTTGTTATGTATATTATAACCATGATGAAACACCATCATCCATCCCAAGCATATTTTCAACTCACTACTTGGTTCTCAAATGCACTTTGAAAATGCCACATTTTGCAAAACTTTCTAAATATTAGGAATGACAGTAAAACTCTTTATTTCTGATATCATACTCCACAGCAAAGGAACTCCAATGAAAATGCTTGATCCAATTCCTCTCTTACCTCATCTTAGTGGAGGTTAGGACTCTCAGTACGCACTCCGCCAGCCTGACTTGGACATGCAGATTTTGCTTGGATATATGGTGTTGCAGATAACCAGGCCACAAGCTTAGAGAGAATTCCAGTAATCCAAAATAGGAAGTGACATTGACCTGAGCATGCATTGGCCTGGCCATGTCTCCCGTGGCAGTCAAAGCTAGGCAAAGGATCTCCAAGGCACAGTTTTTACTTGTGCCAATGGGAATTGAAAGTCCAGGAGAATCCCAGACTGTAAACCAGCTCTTCCTGGAGCAACTACTCTAAACGTGCTTGGCTTATGAACTGGGAATCACCCAGATTTTATTTAGAATAATTTCTTGGTGCCCAGGGAAGAGGGTATTAGTTGTAAGGAGGCCTAGATATTACTAGTGAAGCATGGGACTATAAGATTCAGTTGTGCTTCCTACAATATGTCTAGAAAGTATAAAATACAAGGGTGTTTAAACCTTCCCTTTTCCCGGTGTTTCCTTTTTTAGAAAAAGGATAGTTCATAGATGGTTGAAAAATAATATATGTCAAGAAGAGTAGTAGTTCAGGATGAGGAATTGTAGAAAAGTGATTGAGTGGGATGTATTAATCCCCTCCTACCTGCTGATCCTTTGCAGAGGAACTTTTTTAAACTATTGTTGAGATAAAAAGTATATGTCTTTAGATGTAAAATGTACTTCAGCCCTTAACTGCTATCTCTGAATATCATACAGAGTTGGCCATGGGGGAAAAAATGTGAATTTTTTGGTCGGAACCCAATTTGGTCGTGGTCAGAAGTGTTCGTGACCAGAGGTTCTACTGTACATAGCTCCTCTGAAGGAGATGGGCGGTCAAGAAATATTAAATAAAATGCAAAGCCCCACATGGCACTCCACAAGCTCAAAATATAGAACTGCAAATCATCTTTTTTGTCAGCAGATCTTCTGAATATATCAGGTATCAGTTGGATATCACGGGATAGATTTACCCCACAAATGCCCTCTAAATCTGAAATGTAGCATTAATCTGTAAGATTTTATTTTTGGAAATATCCCCATAAGTAATTGTTAGTTTAGCAGCTTAAATACGAGATGCAAAGTCAGAAAAACCAGTGAGTTTGTTCTAAAGAACAGTTGCTTTATACAGACCTATGAAATAAACTGAAGGTGGATGAACTATTGCAAAGTATAAAGAAAGGACACAAACTTTCCCCCAAAATCTTATTACTTTTGGAATTAGGTTGAGGTTCACACTTGTTGCTGAGTATTTTTAAATAATAATGATGGTATTGAATTGACCTCCCTATGTTGTGAATTTTTTAAAGAAATGCTTTGTTAAAATAAATATTAAGATGAAGTTAATAATGGAAGAAATTTGACTTCCAAATCATACCAAGGTGTGGAATTAGGAAATGTGTGGAATTAGGAAGAAGCAAAGCTTGCAGGTGTGTCATATATTTAGGCAAAGAAAGTGTATATGTTGTTCTTTTTTTAAAAAAAAAATCTGAAGCTATGTACAAAAAGGAGGATATAAAAACTATTGAAAACATTTTAAAATCTTGGCAAAAACATCAGTAAATGTGTTTACATTTCCCTGAGGAAGAAAAATGGTCCCTGCCCCTTTTGTATTCTGACACCATCCATCATTAGCTTCAACCCCATTAGAGGTTGGAAGCAGCTATCGATTGGGGGGGGGAGATTTTTCACTCATTGCAGTTGCTTTCATTTTTAATTATGGAGACACCAAGATTTAATTTCCATCCTGCTTTATGATCCTTAGAACAAAATTAATTCTATATACTCTTGCTGGTCTAATGGAGGGAAGATGTAGTGAACCTTCTATCAATCGTTCTATTGTTCTATCTATCATCTATCAATCTTCTTATTTTCTTTCTACCTACCTACCTACCTACCTACCTACCTACGTAGATAATTGGTAGATAGAGATCTATCTATCTATCTATCTATCTATCTATCTATCTATCTATCTATCTATCTATCTATCTATCTTCTCTCTATATATACCTGCCTATTCTCTGTCTGTCTAACTATCTACTATCTCTCCATCCATCCATCCCCCCTCTCTATTTGTATCATCGCACACTATCATCTATCTATAAATCTACCTATTATCTATCTCTCTGTCTTCTAAATACTACTAAAACTCTTGTGTCTATAACCTTTCATTGAATGAAGGTACCTCCAATGGGCTAACTTACAGCATTCATTCAAAATCCAGGACCTATGACTCATGAAATTTAAATTTGGCCAAATTTGTTAGGGCTTCAGTGCTACCACACTGCCATCCAGAGGTTTAGTAAAGTGGTCTTGTCTTAGCCCTCTGGAGGCCAAGTAAACCAGTCTCATTATTGGCTATTGGAGATTAAACTAGCAGGAAATCAGATGTCACTCCTGCTCTCGTGGCTATTTTGACCATGGTCATTCTGCTTCTCTGTTTAGGAAAGGAAATATCCCTGAAATGACCCAACAGTTAACAGGTCTGCTAGCAGCTTCTCATATTTTTGATCAATAGGCTAACTGCAGAGATGAGTTCACCAATATGCTATCTAAAATGTATTAACTAGATTGTAATTTAGGATGTTATATGAATACTACCAATTAAATATGCATATGAAAAAATGTGAAAAAATACAAATCAGATTGGTCTATTTCCGTGTAAGCTATACAGTATTAAAATCTGGAACTGAACTAAACAGAGCGGCAGAACTGGATACAAATACAATTGCTGAGGTTTGTATTTAAAACACGAACATTTATTTATTTATGCCTTTTATATTCTGTATCACTACATTCTGCAAGGATTCATGGTGGCGTACAATTAAAACCTTGAAGAGTAAAGACAATAGAACAACAAAACAGTAAATCAGCATGATATGCCAAGAGCAAAACAAATAAAATCACAGGTACATCAACATTGCTGCAATTAATATAAATAGGCATTTCATGACCAGATGTTGCTCTCTAAATACCATACAAAAGATTCTATTTTCACAGCTTTACTAAAACTCAGGAGCAAAGGCAGGCAAGAAGCTGTTCCAAAAGATGAGCACTACGACTTAAAAACCTCCAAGTACTCCCCATAATGTGCACCTATGTTGATTTTTCTTGAAACAAATGCTCCTGCAAATACCCAGGTTCTAACCAGGTATAGCTTTCTAGGCCAAAAGCAGAACTTTGAATTGTACTTGGAACTCTGATGCAGCCAATGCAGTTCTCGTAACACATATATTATACGTTTGAAAGTGAGTCGCTTTATTTTTTATAATGTTATTTACTTTACATGTCTTTCTAGCCCACCCAATTCCAAAGAATCTTAGCAGATTATAACATATCAAAATATAAAAGCAATATTTGTAATAAATGAATTGGGATTAAATCATATTGTAAACCAATCATCCTCCAGGAGAGACAAAAACAAGCCTAACTGGAGTAATTTTCTTCTGTTTAATTGTGCCCAATTTGGAGGCAACGTTTTTCAGAAGTGGCTTGTCATTACTTCCTTCCTAGGGCTGAGAGAAAGTGAGTGGCCTAAGGTCATCCAACTGGCTTTGTGCCCAAGGTAAGATTAGAACTCACTCTTTAGCTTGATGCCTTTGCCACTACGTCTAACTGGCTCTCAAGTAGAGTCAAAGGCCCAGTGAAATGAAATTGTGTTTGAAGATGTAGGAAATTAAAATCCACCCCTCTCCTAGAAAAATGAAATGTCCTGGGAAATATTGAAAAGGCAGAATATTATATTTCCCTGGATAAGAAATGAAAAAAAAACACATATTTTTAGGTAGGAAACACTCTTAATAGCCCCCACCTTTGTCAATGGGCCATTAAAATGCCTGAGCCAGTCTATTCTACATAACAAAGATCCCCCTTCATCTCCAGGGTGATGGGATGAAGGCTTGATAGTATTAGCCCTTTACCCATTTCACCATGGGGCACCTGGGAAGAAGCAATGTTCAACCAAACTTGGACTCAAAACACAGCCTAGAGAGTTGCCCCTGCATGGCCCCATGGAAGTCTGACAACCCATCAGAATGCAAGATCAAAATCAAAGGCCGAAGAGGGCATAAAACCAGGGACTTTCAGCATCTCACACTCTTTTCTTCTTTACTCAACATCTTGAAGCATTGTGATCCCCCTTTTCTGTTCAGGAGCTCATCATATGATCCTATCCAACATTAAACCATCTTTCCAAGCAGCCTCCATGTTTCCAGTGTCTTTTTCCTCACTTGGAACTGAACCCAGAAGGACACGTCTTCCAACAAAGATCTTTTAACTGCAGCTTGAAAATAGTGTTTGAAGGCTGCTACCCCATATAGATTATGCTGCAATCATCTAAAAGATAGGTGACAAGGATGAAGTCACACCCACAACAGAAGAATGATTGTTGAAATTGTTCCATTGTTGATGGAATTTGTAGAGATGGCTAAATTAACATATTTAATTCAGAGAAAAAATAATTCTACATTCATGGTTGACTGGAAACCCTTTATGGATTTTTTTGAATTAAATGGAAAAATGCACATGATTAGAAATGATTAGTAGCTTTGATGATTACAAAAAAGATCTCTGAATGATAGAAAAAGGTAAGCTTTTTTGCAATTATAGAGTAAGAAATAATTGTGTAATTGTATTTATATTTGCTGCAAAAAAAATCAAAGGTTTTTTGTTTCTATTTCATCTATTCTCTTTCTACACTTTTTTCTTTATTTTTTCTTTGCTCTTTTACTTTGTATTAGTGTTTAACTCTTTATTATGTTATTTGTAAAACTTTTAATAAAATATGTTAAAAACAAAGATAAGTCACAGAAACCAGAGTCTCCTTGTTTTAGAAAGGACACAACTGGTGCTGCAGCCAAAACCAGTCAACCTTTCTGCATTCCCCCCCAGACCTATCAACAATAGCCAAGCATCTAGGTCCTAGGAGTATCTCTTTTGGAGAGAACTTACTTCCCTGTTCAGAGACACTACTGAATCAGCTAGAATGCCATAAGGTTGCTGGACAAAGAGTAACTTAACCTTGTACTTTATTCTTTTTCTTACAGCTTCCAGACAAAAGGGCACCATATCATTGTTTCAGTTCTGGATTGTAGTGTGCATCATCTTCATATCAATGACACCTCACTCCAAATCAATGGATGACATAACTTTATGTGCATGGTGTATTGGGGGAATAAAAAGAAAAATGCTATGGCATCTATGTTGGAGAGGCCAATGGACAATTATCCATTCCTTTCACTTTGGAACCACCACTCAGGATGAAACCAAATCATTATAAAATAGGCTCTGATTTCCAACCCTTTGACTGCCCCTTGTAGGCATTGGGGAAGAGATGAAAGAACAAAACTATGATTCATTGTTATCAAATGTTACCGAGAAATGTAAACGGATGATATCAGGCCCAGTTTATGATCAGCAAAGCACAATCCAGCTAAAGTTCAATTCTTTATTTGTCATATAGACAGAATCTTGCCAGATTAAACCAATATTACCCTATTACCTATAACTCTAATGGATATATTCTAGGACAGGGGTGTCAAACTCGATTTCATTGAGGGCCACATCAGGATTGTATTTGACCTTGGGGGATGGCCAGAGTAGGTGTGGCCAGGGTGGGCATGGCCAGCTCCACCTCACTCATGTTGGGGCACCTGTGGCAGCCTGAGCACTGTCAGCAAAAACTGGTTCGCAAGCTCTGTTTTCAGCTGCGATGGCCTCCTGCAACCCTCTGCCAGTGAAAATGGAGCTCAGGAGGGCTGCCTGTGTGCTGCTCTTTTGCTGTTTCCAGGGTGGCCCTGCGGGCCAGATTTAAGCACCCTGCAGGCTGGATCCAGGCCTTGAGTTTGATTCAGGCCTTGAATTTGACACCCCTCTTCTACGAGATTCTAGGGCCGTGATAGCGAGAACCTGTGGCACACAGAGCCATTTGTCAGGGCACGCGAAGTGTTGCCCTGTTAGCTGGCCAGCGCGCACATGCGCACATGACTTTGGCTTTCTTTTGAGGTTGTTTTTCACCCTCTGGAGGCTTTCCTGAAAGTTCGGGAATGATGATTTCTGGTTTATCCGTAGGTCTGTTTTTTTGCCCTCCAGAGCCTTCAGGGAAGCCTCCTGAAGGCTCCGGAGGTTGAAAATCGGCACTACGGACAAACCAGAAGTCACCATTCCCGAACTTCCGGGTTCCCCATAAGTCCATTTGCCCTCCGGAGGCTTCAGGGGAAGGCGAAAAAACGGCGGCAAAAGCGTGTGTGTGTGTGTGTGTGTGTGTGTGTGTGTGTGTGTGTGTGTCACTGATCACTCATAGCATTATGGGTGTGTCACGCTGGCATAGGACAGTGGTCCCCAACCTTTTTATCGCCGCGGACCAGTCAGCCTTTGATAATTTTACCGTGGCCCACTGAGCGCGCGCAGGGGTGGGGGGGCGTTGTTCGCGACGACACATTGATTGTTTATATATCAGATTGTTTTGATTAAACAACTTTTATTTTATTGTATTTAAACATGCCTTACAAAATAAAATACAATTACATAAATATAAAGTGCAAGGCTACGCTACTAGCGCTGTCTACGCTAGCCCTACGTAGCTGCGCAGGCGCTCTTAGGTTTTTTTCAGGAATCGGCCAGCGCTGAAGCGCTGAAAAGGAATGAGAAGGGCGGCGCTGGACACAGGGGGGCGGTGGGCCGCTGGTGACGTCAGAGTGCCACCAGCGGTCCAGTAACACCCCTTGTGCCAGTTAGCCCTAATTTGCATACAGAAAGAAACTATGGCCCCCGGCCGCTGCAGCGATCATGGCCCCCGGCCGCTGCGCGGCCCGGTGCCAGGTACTCCACGGCCCGGCACCGGTCCGCGGACCGGGGGTTGGGGATCACTGGCATAGGACACCCCTGTGCTCCCCAACTTTTGGCACGGCAACCAAAAAAGGTTTGCCATCACTGTTCTAGGGAGTGGCTATCCGAAATCTTTCCCTGATCCAGCTCTGGGTTGTCTGTGTCTTGTCTCACGTCACCTCCCTCTTTGGAATGTGCTCTCTCCTTCCTGGGAAACTGCAGCTTCACTGTAGTTCATCATACCACCTCCCCCTTCACAGGCACAATTCAGGGATACATCTCCAAATACCAATGCAAACAATGCCATTTGAATCCAATGCACAAGTCTGAAATATTCCCTTCCCCCCAGCCTCTCCATAAATATCGCCTAAGAGATTCAAACCTGGATAAGAGTAATATGGCCGGATTCAAGTAACGTCTTTTCAGGATAGCCCATATTACTATCTTGTTCAAGGTAGGCTTTGCCTCTTCTCTTAATGAGATACTCACATACACACGCATACCCCTAAAATCCAGCTGATCACTCACCCACTTGCTTCTTAAAGAGCCTGGTCAGCCATTCCAGTTTCCATGTAATAAGACTCATACTTACTAGGCACCTATCCTTAAAGATTCATGAAATCACTCATTGCAATACTCTACCTCTGTTACCAATATAAATTTGACACATTCAGAATTAAGATCTGAGTGGATTTAACTAGTTTCACAAGCAAAATGTTGCCTGAAAATTTTGCAGAATCTGGTTTGTAGATTTTGCTTTAATGAGATACTGACATAAGACCACAAGATTTATTATCCTATGATCCTACTGACTAGTGATGGCAAAAAAAGAGGGAGGGAGGAAGGCCAGTACACTTCTTCCCTGAAGCCATGTTGTACAGGAACAAAACTAGAACTGTTTTATTTAAATTTCATCCAGTATAATATGTTTTTGTTCTTAGAATTTGCTTGCCATCTTGTGTATTAACAAATATTTGAAAAACAGTTGCAAATGTCTTTTCAAAGGATATTCAAAAAATATAAAGAACACAATGTATTTTTAATTTTGATTGATTGATTTACTTTAATCAATTTGTAAGGCTGCCCATTTTACAATAGTGATTCTGGAGGCTGGCATAACGTTAAATGCACAGACACAATAAACAGTCATGTATACAGTATAATGGCAACTGAGAACAGCATAAATCATTAGCAAGTGACTGGTTAATCTCACAAAGCCAATTAAACTCCCAATCCCCATCCCCAGGAAAACAACCATGCTTTTAAGCTTCCGGAAATGCCAGCAGAGTTGGAACCAACTGAATCTTAGGCAGGATTGTGATGTTTTTGAGGGCAGGCACTCTGACAGAAAAGGCGCTCTCTAGGTCCTGCAAGATGAAATTCCTTAATACACAGGACCTGATACATGCCTTCTATCAGATTAAATGGGACAGGTAGAATCAATTGGAGAGAAGTGGTCCCTCAAATAACCTGGCCCCATGCCACATACAGCTTTATAGATGACAACCAGCACCTTGAATCACTCCTGGAAGCATACAGAGAATCAGTGCAGTTTGCAGAGCAGAGGTGGGCACAGAGATGTGGACGCATTGCTGCATTCTGGATGGTCTATGTAAAGCATGTTGCAGAAATCCACTTGAGAGCTGATCAAGTATGAATAACACTGAGTAGGGCCTTCTGATCCAGAAAAGGGCACAATTGGCACATCTGTTGTATAAAAGCTCTTCAACTACAAGAGCTGAGAGTCGAGAATAACCTCCAAACTGCACATTTAATTTAATTTAAATGAACATGTCCGCTGGCCTCACACAGTAATCCTAGGCAGTTCACAGCAACCAATAAAAACAGCAACTGTAGTCTAGTTTCTCCTCAAATCATATACTGTACATCTCTTGCCTTAAAAACTATCATACAGTTGCAAGAAAAAGTATGTGAACCCCTTAGGATTACATGGAGTTTTGCATGAATTGGTCATAAAATGTGCTCTGAACTTCATCTAAGTCACAACAATAGACAAACACAGTCTGCTGAAAATAATACTACAGAAACATTAGATGTCACCATGGTTTAATTGCACATAACATGTAAACATTCACAGTGCAGGGAGGAAAAAGTATGTGAGCCCCTAGCCTAATGACGTCTCCAAGAGCTAATTGGAGCCAGGAGTGAGCCAATCTTGACTCCAATCAGTGTGATGATATTGGATGTGTTGCTGACAGCTGTTCTGCCCTTTAAAAACACACACCTGTTGTGGGTTTACTGGTTTCAAGAAGCACTGCCTGATGTGAACCATGCCTCGCAGAAAAAAGCTCTCAGAAGACCTACGATCAAAAATTGTTGACTTGCATGAAGCTGGAAAGGGTTACAAAAGTATCTCCAAAAGCCTTGATGTTCATGTGACATACTGTCTACAAATGGAGAAAGTTTAGCACTCTTGCTACTCTCCCTAGGTGTGGTCGTCCTGTAAAAATGACTGCAAGAGCACAGTGCAGAATGCTTCATGAGGTAAAGAAGAATCCTAGAGTGTCAGCTAAAGACCTATAGAAATCTCTGGCACATGCTAACATTTTTGTTGACACATCTACAATAAGGAAAACATTAAACAAGAATAGAGTACATGGGAGGACACCACGGAGGAAGCCATTGCTGTCCAAAAAAAATATTGCAGCACGTTTGAAGTTTGCAAAAGAGCACCTGGATGTTCCACAGCACTACTGGCAAAATATACTGTGGACAGATGAAACCAAAATTGAGTTGTTTGGGAAAAACACACAATACTATGTGTGGAGAAAAAAAGGCACAGCACACCAACATCAAAACCTCATCCCCACTGTAAAACATGGCGGAGGGAGCATCATGGTTTGGGGCTGCTTTGCTGCCTCAGGGCCTGGACGGATTGTTGTCATTGATGGGAAAATGAATTCCAGAGTTTATCAAGACATTTTGCAGGAAAACGTATGACCATCTGTCTGCCAACTGAAGCTCTGCAGGGGATGGGTGATGCAACAGGACAATGACCCAAAGCATACAAGTAAGTCAACACAAAAATGGCTTCAACAGCACAGAATACGCCCTCTGGAGTGGCCCAGTCAGAGTCCTGACCTCAACCCGATTGAAATGCTGTGGCATGACCTTAAGAGAGTGAGTCACACCAGACATCCCAAGAATATTGCCACACTGAAACAGTTTTGTGAAGAGGAGTGGTCCACAATTACTCCAGATCGTTGTGCAGGTCTGATCGGCAACTACAAGAAACGTTTGATTGAGGTTATTGCTGCCAAAGGAGGCTCAACCAGTTATTAAGTCCAAGGGTTCACATACTTTTTTCTCCCTGCACTGTGAATGTTTACATGTTATGTGCAATTAAACCATGGCAACATCTAATGTTTATGTAGTATTATTTTCAGCAGACTGTGCTTTTCTATTATTGTGACTTAGATGAAGTTCAGAGCACATTTTATGACCAATTCATGCAAAACTCCATATAATCCCAAGGGGTTCACATACTTTTGCTTGCAACTGTACCCTTCCTGACAAGGTGCCAGAACCATCCATTTTGTTGACTATCTAACACTTTTCCATGCTAGCTGAATACTTGGTAGACAAGTATTCTTGACCTTCTGGAAGGTTAAAAGGGTAGAGGCCCTCTCAATCTCAGGTTAGAGGCTATTTCAAAAACCCAGGTGGCTACAGAAAATCTGCCCTTCTGAGGTTCCACGATGACAGAATTTTAGAGGTGTGTCCTCTTTCTAACCTAGTGAGATGGGCAGATACCCCCAAGGATAGGCAGTCCAGCAGAAAACTGGCCATGTACCATGAAGGTGATCATCAGCACCTTGAATTGGACCTGGAAAGCAACTGGCAGCCGGTGCAGCTCGCACAGGAATGATGCAACATAGGCAAATTGCAGAGTATCCAGAATGTGCCACTGTGTTCTAGAGAAGTTGCAGCTTCTAGAGCAGAGCTGTGAAACTTGCAGCCCGCGGGCAGGATGCGTCACATGCTGGCCATACCCACACCCGGTTTAGCAAAATGGGGAAAAGTCCCGGTACATTACATGACGCTTCTGTAACGATGCGAGTTTTACACCCCTATTCTAGATAGTTGTATTTTTAGTCATGCTTGCAGGATTCTGTCACAATATCTTGTATCAATATAGTTCTAGTGAGGAGCCTGTTTCCTGATTTCAAAGGTGTGACATCAGTCTTGCAAGCCTGAATGCATTTTCCCTTATATCCTGGGGAATCAAGGAGTCCGATTGTGTCTTTTCCAAACATATTCCATTTCTAAGGCTCAACTGATGTTTTTGAACATGTTGTAACAAGCTCCATGTGGTTTCTCCAACATTATCTCTTTGACTGTATGTAATATCTGAATAGCATTAATCTGAGATTTTATTTATTTATTTTGCTAACAGATGTAACAGATAGTCTCATCATGTCAGGCAGTCATGCTTAGCCAACTACCGGTATGGCTGCTGTCAGAAAAAACTCAAGAGCCAGACCAGTTCATACTTTTGATAGATTACCGGGAAATCACAGACTAGATGAGGAACTGGAAAACGCCCCATAAAAAAAGCAATGAAAACAATTTCCCTACTGTTGCCATGATAATAATACGGAGTTGACCAGACCCCAAGCTCAACCTGAGGAAGAATTTATCCTGACAAAAGCTGAAGTTCCACCCAAAGGCTAGCATAATTAAAGCTGATGTTTCTTGGTCTTATTTCATTCCAGTGTGTTGCAGTAGGTTGGAGTCTGGAGATGCTGAGTGTTTGACAGGGATCCATTATTGGGGAAATTAAGCAGACAGTAAGGTTTCTCTGTAAAAAAAAGGTGAAGAGGTCCCTTGAATGTAGGTCTAATACAAATATATTTCTGTTCCAGTTGCTATTTATTCATCTCTCCCTCCCCCCTTCCGCGCCTTTAATATAAGTAATTCAAGGCGGCAAAGGTGCCTAATACTGCTTCCTCTTTTCCTCACAAGTGGATCGGATGTGAGAGAGAGCGCACGACTGGCCCACAATCTCCCAGTAAGCTTTCATGCCTAAGGTGGGAGTAGACTTCAGTTTCCCGGCTGTCTTAAGTTCAGCCACGCCAAACACAAAACAACCAAGCTTATTTGAACGGTTTCGAAAAAAGGTCTCCGTTCTTCGAGTCCTTGATGTCACCGGGATCTGACGTCACTGGCGTTTCCGTGGTAACGAGCAATGAAGTCACAGAAGGATGGGCGGGGAAGAGCGAGTTCGCGCGCTCGGAGGTGCCGAGACTTTGCAAGTTCTGGGTCGCAGTTTCTATGGAAACCTATGCCCCCGCTAAAAAAAGGAACTAGCCAGCGGGAGGCCTCACACTCTGTGAATGAAGTGGGGGTGGGTGGGGGAGAGCCCCGAGTGTTGGGGACCCGGAGGCTGCACTTGCTTCCCCAGCCAGCTCCTCACTTGCCTGATGCCGGCACAGGCGGCTTCCCTCTGAACTGCAGCCCGCTCCCCTTTAATCTTTCCTTCCTCCGATCCTCTGCTCTCTCTCTCTTTCTCTCTCTCTCTCAAAGGCAGCGAAAAATAACAATGGGGACCGACCGTTCGACCCCTAAGGATCAGTAGAGGGCCTCTCACTGAATGCACAGGAGACCGGCCGTGTCAGTATCCTTCAAAGCACACGGGGTCCAGACACAGCTCGGCCGGAGGCTTTGGTTGCCTCCGGCTGCCCGTCTCTCTCTCTCTCTCCGCGCGCCCACTTCGACGCTCTTTCACACGAGCAGCCCTGCCCGCTCCCCTCCCAATCGCACTCCCGCCTCCTCCTCTTCCTCCTTCCCTCCCCCGCAAGGACTGCGGCTGAACGCGGTTCTCCGCCGCGGTGACGCGAGAGGCAGCGGGCTGGTTCGGTCTGTCGATCCATCTATCGCCAGTCACTGGGACTTCCCCTCCCCGGCCGCGCTGCTTCTCAAGACCATGCTCCCGCCAGCGCAGCAACCGAGCCCTGACAGCGCCCGGGCAGCCCCAGGCAGAGAAAGGGCGGGTTCAGGGAGGGCTCAGTGAGGTCGGCGGTCTCTTTCCCTTCTCTCCCCACCACCCCCTCCCCGCCCCCCCGACGTCTTTCCCCGACGTAGCATACCGTTGCTTCCATCGCCGGCATCCCTACATCGAGCCACAGGTCTGGGCCCGGGAGGTGGCGCGTGTATGTGTGTGCAGGCAGTGTCGGTGTGCACGCGTAGCCGTGGGGCTGGGACGGAGGCTGGGGAAAGGCACGCGCTGCACTGGGTGGAAGGGGCGGGCGGGGCGGGACAGGAGCCCGGTATCAGCAGGGGAGGTTTTGGGACACGGTTTGGGCTGTAAGGAAGGGGTGCAGAATAACGCTTGCATGGGCTTTGGAGGAGGTGGCAAGAAAGGTGGGAAGGGATGTCGCTCCGAAGACGACGGGGATGGCCCTCTTTGGGCCCCGGAAAGAAATCAAGCAGCCCAGCACTTTTCCCCCTCCTCAGCGGCTTCTCATGGGGGTTGAAGCGGGACCCCCCGTGCCAGCCCACCCTCTTTCATCTCAGGTCGCCATTCTCCAAAAGCAACAGTCTTTCACCTGAGCAAAGGCGCCGGGGCTGAGGACAGCGCCTCGCGTTCTCTTTTGCTCCGATTATTCCAACCGAACAACGCTTTTCTGACTTTCTGACTGTGCTGTGGGTTGAATTTAGTTAGCGTGAACGGTAGTTTTTTTTTATGGTAATTTACTGCTGTATTGAATGTCTGGGTCGGAAGGAAGGTGTGTTTGAACCAACCATCGTTCAGCCATCAGGTTGCCATGTTTTATTTATACAGGGCGCCTGTGCCCGTTAATGGCTGCAAGGGAAGCATACCTTTAGTCACTTCAGTAGCGTCCAAAACATGGAAGTCAAGTATAAACTGCATCTTCTGGCTTAATTTTGTTCTTGTGGAAGTGGTAATTTCTTCTAATGGGGCAGACCTATTGAAACCTGAGCTTTGTGGATGAATTAGGCAAAGTTAAATTTGTGTTATTTTTTTGAGGCAAGCATGTTTTTGGGGAGAGAGGTGCTTCCTTTATTATTTTTAAAAAGTTAGATATAGACTATGAGGATAAATACACCAAGAAACAAACAAAAATACATAGCCTAATCTAAGGCTTTAGTGTGTGTGTGTGTGTTTACTCAGTGTGCCTCTTTCCTTCTCTTCTAAGTATGCTTAGCTTTGTATCCAAATCCTACATGTATGTCCTGAATAAGTTTTTAGGATGGAAGCTTACATGTATTTCCCTCTAAGGAGCTTTGCTTAATTGGTTATGGCAATTAGCAAGCTTTCCATCATGTGCTTGTAAGAATTTGGGTAACTCATTTGAACAAGATTACTTACTAGACACAATACAATGCATGTTAAATGAATATCAGGCTGAGTGATTTATGGCCATAACATGGGAATATTTTAGACACTATTTTAGAAGCTATTTCTGTAGAACATGACTTTATAAGGAGTTAGATTCTGAAGTAGTTTTTCTAATATGTTGTGGGAAATAGTGAATTTCATCTTTCATCTGCTTGTGCTGAAGTTCACCGTATATTACAAATGTACTGTAGACAATAAATGTTGCTTAATTTATTTAACATATTTTTCCTACATATTTGCTATTTACATGGAATGGAAAACATAGCATACTAATCTATGTTGTTTATTCTGTAAAGTCTCAACAGGTTTTGGCTTTCTTTTTTTCACATTCAGAATTTTGAAAGGTTTAATGTATTTGTACTTGGAAAGACGGTTTTTCATAGACACTGATACTGGAATACAGAGCATAGGGTACACTAACGTTTCCCAGTTAGTGAGTAGAACATACAACTTAATTGTTTACATTCTTCAGATGTATTTTCATAAAAACTCTGTAAACCCCTGTGTTGTATTGCTTTCAATTATGGCCACATCTAGTATAGTACTTTATTTTTCAAATGAGATACAGAGTTCCCAAGAATTTATAACATTCAATTGGTAAATTGTAAATTTAGTGGCAGTTCTTGCCTCCTTATTCCCTTATGAGGATAATAAGGCTTTTTGACTTTTCAGGATATGGCAGGATGTAATAATGTATGTAAAGTTATATGATTGCTTGAGGTATGTTACAGGAACAGTAGGTTGCAAGGGCCAGAGCAATTTGATAGGCTCATAAGGCAAAAGATATTCATGATAATAGCTCTCTAGGAGGGCTGCAGACTTTTTTTTCTTGAAAGTACTCCAGTGCTTTGAATAGATGCATGATGGGCAGAGATTTAGTAGCTTTTCCCTGCACAACACTGCTGAGCAAAGTTAAGCATGATTTAAATTCTGCATGGCATGCTGGTATAAGAGAGAAGGGGCGGTAGTGACGCCCCTTAAATCCCCAGAAACCTTGATTGCAAAGTGTTGCATAAACAGAATCATAGAAGTAGAGAATTAGAAGGAGGATCAGCATTGACACCACAACTGTATGCATACTTATCTAGAAACCTTGATTCTAATAAATTTGGCTAACTCTAAAGCCTTATTTTAGCAAGTTATTTACATAGCTTTAGCAGCTCCATGTTCTAGTCTAGCTGGATTGACACAAGCCTGTAAATCATAAAACAAATTCATACATCTTATTTAGCCAAGATTCATTTAGCCATTGTTTGGTGCACAAGCCATTATTAGCTGGCTTCATACAACATAATAAGCTATATAATTGGCTTTTGAAACTATGTTAAGCCAAAACCAAAGAAATTACATACTTCAGCATTTCTCTAAATGAACTCTTAAAGGAGGTTGTGAGATGAGAGGAGGAGGATCACCACAAAGTATTTTTTGTGCTGTTTTTGCACAAAAATTAAGTTTGATGCAAAATTATTCTGAATGCAAAGTAACCCTCAGTTCCACATCCCTCTATGAACTCTGAACGTTTGCTTTTAACACATTGCATTTGCCTTTTAGAGGAGGAGTTAATCATGCCTGGAAGGCATGAAGCTTCTATGCAAAATTGACCATCTGATCAAATACTCACTCTGCATAGGAAATTATCACTTCTGAGAGGAAGAGCTGCAAGACTGCAGCTAGAAGGAAATTGCAACAGTAAGGGGAAGGATTTACAAGCACAAGGCTTGGGGGAGGGGATGTGTGAGACTGTTATCTCAGAGTGACTGTATTAATTCAAAGAGCACCAAAAGTAGATTATAACCTGCCCATGTTCTGCAAGCTATAGCATTTTAAGAACAGTTTAAGAGAAGTAGTTTTGGGACAAGGTGGCAATCCCCCCCCCCCCCCCCACAAAATTTGGTAAATGAGAGAATGGTTTTCAAAATGGAATTCCAATTTCAAATGTTAGGCCAAAAAAAGCAATTCATTCTTCATGTTAAAAATAGTTTTAAATTGTATCTTTGTTTTTTTCTCCAAAGTAACCGTTTTTTTTTAAGTTAAGTTCTGCCACTGTTTTATTTGCTATATAGGTTAAAATGTAATTGTTATGTATTGTTATAAGTTTAGGTTTGTTTCTTGCCTCACCCAGTCCCAGTGAAAACATTTATTTACATGTGAGGGATGGCAGAATTTCTTTTTCTCAAATCATAATATGGCAAAGTTGGAAACCATTGACATGGTCCAGGAAGATATAAAAAAGTGTGAGATGCTATTATTTTACTCCCTTCCACATTCCCCTTTTGCTATGTTGAAACTCCCTAGCCTCTCATTTGCTTAAGAGTTGCTATGGAAACTTACCCAGTGGGTTGGAAATAAGGTCAAATGGGGATTTCTTTCCAGCTTCTCATTTGAGGAAGTAAGAATGTGGTTTAAGCTACTACTTTTGACCAGCAACTCCTTTCCATACTTATATAATGCTTCAGTTTGACATATGATGATTTTCTGATGATGAGAAAAATAAATACATGCCAATCTGGTTGATACAAAAAAAATATCTTTATGATAGAAATGAGCATTTAGGAAAAATATTTTAATTGGCTAAGCTGTGTTGTCCAAAACACAATTTTCTTAGGCTGTTTTAATGTTTTCTGTGATCCCGTTTTCATACTATGTTTTTAAGTCTTCCACAGCCACAAATAGGCATCTGTGTTGGCTGCATGCCTTTATTTACCCTCTACTGTGTCTCAACTCACAGGATCTGACAGTCAAGATGCTGATCAAAGAATATCATATACTGCTGCCCATGAGCCTGGCTGAATACCAGGTGGCCCAACTTTACATGATCCAGGTAACATCAATTTGGATAGATAGAGCAGGCATATTTATTTAACCAGATAGTGTTTTGGGGTTAACAGGACCAAAACCAAGCAGGTTGAGGGATGCAAAGAACAAAAGATATAAATTGCAAGCTGAAGATCTCTCTCTCCCTCCCTCCCTCCTTAGAAAAAAAGCCGTGAGGAATCCAGTGGCGAAGGCAGCGGGGTTGAAATCCTGTCCAACCGACCATATGATGATGGTCCAGGAGGAAGTGGTCAATATACACATAAGATCTACCATGTGGGCTCTCATATTCCTAGCTGGTTCCGTGCTCTCCTACCTAAGGCTGCTCTGCAGGTGGAGGAAGAATCTTGGAATGCCTACCCCTACACACGGACCAGGTGAGAGAAAGACAATAGGGGGCTGGAAGATGTGTTTGGCGTTTGCCAAGGTGGAACTGAGTTTCATACTCTTCTTCATAGATACACATGCCCCTTTGTGGAGAAATTTTCAATTGAGATTGAGACTTACTACCGACCAGATGCTGGAAAGCAAACCAATATCTTCAATCTAAATACCACAGAGCGCAGGCAAAGAATTGTGGGTAAGTTCTCAAACTGGCCCATTCCTCTCACTTTTAAGTTATCAGTATGTAGTATCGCATGAATGCTTCTATGCTGAGCAACTGATTGTCCAGGAGTGGCTGATCAATGATGGTTATCTGATGATATTTAGGGTCAGTAAGTGACTGAGGTATAAGTGGACATCTGTTTCACTCAGAGCATATAAAGTGCTGTGCTGTAAGGCAGCTTCACCAGCCTTGAGAATGCTTCACTCCATGTAGATGTTAGGAACTTTCACATTTTGAATTCCCAACCATCATTTCATTGTTGAAATCCAGTGCAGCTGGAGGACAATAGCTTAGGGGATGCTGCTGTTACACACAGGAGCGGAAGAACAGCCAGGCTCCTGGCAAAATATGTGCACTATGTAAGAGTAGTAGTCAGGAATGTAGCTGAGCATCTGAAGCAATTTTGACATAAGAAGGAACAGCAACTTGAGAAATCGAAGTATGATTATCTTAATTTTCTACAATCAATTACTTTTTATAAAACCTTTATTTACCCACAGATACTATTGATATTGTACGGGATCTCATCTCACCCAGTGAATACAAGATAGAGGAAGATCCACGATTATACCATTCGGTGAAGACAGGACGTGGACCTCTGGGAGATGATTGGCTAGACAGTGGAAATACTGGGCCTTTTATGTGTGCTTACAAGCTTTGTAAGGTGGAGTTTCGGTATTGGGGCATGCAGTCCAAGATTGAACAATTCATCCATGATGTAGGTAAGCATGATATCTTCTTTATTGCCATTCTTTTTCATCTTCCCTCAGCAAACAAAGATCCGTGGGAGTAGTGGATGGTTTGGTTTTTCCTGATGTTGAATTGTAACTCATAGCAGTTCCATCCAACATTGTAAATTGTAATAGTTTAGCAACATCTGGAGGGCTACAGGTCCCCTAACTCTGGCCTACTGAAGCTAGTTGATTTAGGCCACAATAATATGGAATAGGATGATTGATCCTGTATTTGTGCTGGCAGAGGCATGCTCTCTGCTAATTACAAGGCATTTGTACAATCTTCCAGCGTATGGCAACTCTAAATGATATCTCTGAAATTGGTGAGAAATTGGATTTTCTTCCTCTGTATTGCTGATTAACTACTGCTCTAGTTCAATTCTACCCTTTGGGGTAAAAATTCACCCAAAAGGTTTTAATGTATTGATTGGTTGCTTGGGAGATACTCTTGCTACTGTGACCTCAGAAGTATTAGTGGTAGTAACCATGTAAGGGAAAGACTTCAGACAGTCACAAGGGCTGAAACCAGTAAATTAGAGAAAGAGACTGTGTTGACAGCACAGTTGAAGGAGCAGCCTGATTTCAAAAGACTTCAGAAACATAGATGATATAAAATAATGGTTGCCAATTAAGCCTAATATTAGATTGGGGAGATTTGTTTAGAATTAGGAGATACTACGGGTAGAGCCTTAAAGACATTTATGACTATCCATGTAAATCAGCTTCTGACATGAACTGAATTGTCATCCAAGTTTGTGCAGCACTCTCAAACAAAAAAAAATGACCTACGCTGTGCTGTCTGCTCATCTAATCTGTGTCCCTGAATGCAGTAGCTGACATGTGGCAGATTATGAGGATGACAAGATGCCAATATAAATTGGATACAATAATTTTTGGTTGGATTTGAGCGTGATTTCTGGATTTCTGAAAGAGTTTAGATTGAAACAAATGTGAGATCTCTTCTTCAATTTAAACATATGTGATGGAAATGGTCATATCAAGTTAAAGATAAAGTTTTGTGATATGAAATTAGACAAAGAGGCTAAAGCACAACTGTCTAATGACATACTTGATGTAGTGAAGTGGTAGTAATGGGGTGGTACAGCATGTTTTGGTTTCAGGTGTCTGTAGAAGTTTAGATTCCTTACTTCACTTTTTCCACAACATCATTATGTGAATAATGTAGGTTGATTTAGAGACCCTGGTTTCAATTTAACTCAAGGGATTATCTCCATTCCTGACTATTAATTTGACATTGTCTTGTGATTTTAGCAGAGTAATTACATCTAGCAGAGCCCCACATCCCAATAAGATTAGCCCCACCCCTTTCAGCATTCCATAAATCCCTCAAGATGTGGTTATGTCATCAGCCCTGGGGGGAACCAGGGAGATTTATCAATGACTCCCTTGCTATGGTTTAATATCACCCCCTCCTTTTTGTTTGCCTTTTAATAGTTATTTTTATGTGTGACTGTCTTTATGTATTTATTATTTGGTTAAGTGCTATATGCTTCCCAAAGCCACTTTCACGTAAGATAGGGGGCTACCTAAATATCATAAATAAAAATGCTCATGTATTAGTTACAGGTAAATAAAATGCCAAAATGAATCTTGCGTCTTCATATGCAAAAGGAAAAAGAATTGCAATCCTGTTGGCTCCTTTTATTCTCTAAACTGAATTTTTCTTTTAAAGCTGAACTGGATTGTAATCTTTTAAGTTACTAAAAAGCATTGGAAGAAGCATTCACTAAGTAAATAATGTTTAATCTCTTTTAACGTATTGAGGAGCTGAAGTTATACCTAACCAAAGTGCGGTGTGTCTGGGCAGGGCTATTCCATCATGATTCCTGAATGCCTTCCCACTGTAGGTCTACGGAAAGTGATGCTGCGAGCTCATCGCCAGGCCTGGTGTTGGCAGGACGAATGGATAGATCTCACAATGGATGACATTCGAAGGTTGGAGGAGGAAACAGCTCGTATGCTGGCTCAGAAGATGGCTACATGCGTGGAACCTGAATTAGATCCTGGTGTGCCCAGCCCTGAGTGTCCAGCTGAGTTAGGTGGCCATGAGACACAGGACAGAGTGGATAGCCTGAGGGCTCCCGATTCCTCTCCCGATGACCCATTTGCAAAGCAGTGGTCATCTTCTTCTCGGTCCTCATACTCTTCTCAACATGCTGGTAAGTGACCACTGCAACAAATGGAAAGGAACTTTTAAAAGAATAGAACATAATATGATACTGATGAAAATACACTCTCGCTTCAGCGGAACGACAGTTGTAAGAAAGGATGAAATTCAGTAACATTTCATTCAAGGTTATAATCAGGGACTAACTACTCGTGTATTGATGGTAATGTTGGCTTAGGTTTTTTTTACAAATGATTTTTGTCTCTTCGCTTACTAGTTCTTGACTCATTTGATTTTTGACTCATTTGAAATACTTCACTTTATTTGCATTGTGCAAAGGCATGGCATTATGAATATTGATACATATAAAGATTAGTTAGGGTGTGTATTAGAGTATCAATTATAGCAACCATTGTTTTTGTTTTCCTTTGTAATTTTTTTCTTGTGTTTGGAACTTAAAGAAGGAAAAGAATTGAGGAAAAGGTGAAAATAGATATTGATATACAGGGAAGAAAGTTCTGTTGCAGAATAGTTTTTTGTGAAATTGGTTCTATTAATAATTGTAATCTGACCTATTTCCTTTTCCTACTCTTTTCTTGTCTGTAAAAAAATTAAGGACTTCCTGCAATTTTCTGCAAATTCAGAAAATTGAGATAGTAAAACAAACTTCATAATAAGATACTATTGATTTCAGTGATCATAGCAGAGTTCCTGTTGCTGCTGAGAATGACTTGTCTTTACCCAGCTGTCTTGGTCATTATGATTTCACTTGATATGTCTCCACTGCAGTTGTGGTGTCTACACACAGTTTATCAGAATGGCGGATGCAAAATATTGCACGGGACTCTGAGAACAGTTCCGAAGAGGAATTCTTTGATGCTCATGGTTCGTAATACTGAATAGAGTAACATGATTCTACATTGTATTTTGTTTCTGAGAAGACTTGAGTTCAGACTCATTTATAGATGACAAGTAACTACTTTTGGTTCCAAGGCTTGGGATTCCAGTTATGCAGAAGCAAACCTGTAAGAACTAATTCTTTGTGTATGTATTGAGGTTTATATGGATTTATATGGTGAGGGAATGGTCAAAGTCTCTTATCCTTACTCTTTGAAAAGAGGTAGCATGTCCATACATGAAAAGATGGTTCATAGCTTAGTTGTTAAAGGTACAAGGGGGTCTTTTTTATGTGTGCATATGTGATCAAGTGTCATAGGAAATATAGGAAACTACCTTCCATCAAACCAACACGTGCCCAATCCATTATTATCAACAGGTAGATCAATAACTTTTAATAATTTCAGATAGAAATCTTTTTGACTTCTATTTTGTGAATCCCAAAGGTTAATTCCAGCGTTTAAAATTTCTACTTACAGATCATGGATTCTAGTAGAATATGTATAGGTGTACATATATGTATAAGCACATATATTGAACTGTGGAGTTCTTGATGCTCTCTAAGCTTAGTTGTTTGCTTGCAGACATTTCATTACCTACCGAGGTATCATTAACAATGTCTGTGGGGATTGCTCTTTGTTTACATATAGTAGCTTGCCCTGCCAGTTCAGTTGTGTGTGCTTTTTCCTTGGTAATTCTTTGATTAGGGTATTGTTTTCTGCCTGTTTGCCTGGTGTTAATCCTTATCTGGATTTTGGCTGCTGGAGAGGAAGTATTCTAGTCGTTTTGTTTTCTTCTTAGCATTTATAGTGCCTCTTTTGAATGTAAATGTGGTTTATCACTATGTATCTATTGGTAGCTGAGTTATCTGAATATCAAGCACTCTGCTAATCTTCTGTCTGTTTGTCCTACGTAATAGCTATTATAATCTTTGTACAGCAACCCACAGTAACCCAAATTCTCCATTACCAAAGTATCTCACAGGAGGAGCTATATAAGAATATTATTTCAGATGTAAATGCATTGCAGCAACACCAAAAAAAGAAACAGACCGCCTATACATCAAAATAGTCACACAACTTTGTTTAAAGGTGCCTGACCACTTAGCCCACTATAGCATAACCAGCAGAAGCTTCAAAAATGGGGAGCATTAGCATACATCAAAACCATCTCAGAAATAACCACCTGACAACCTTCTGTAGCATATGGCCCAACTACAGGTAGCCCTTAGGTTGGGACAGTAATTTTTACTGGAATTTCCATCACTAAGCAATATGGTTTTAAAACCCCATACAGAGTGAGTGCATCACTAAGCAGTAGCAATCTCTGTAGTTCCCATTGCCATTGTTAAGGGAGGATAGTGGGTTGTTAAGCAGGCACCACCTCTCAACTTCCTACCATCTTCCAAACAAACTCAGTGAGGAACCCAGCAGAAAGTTGTCAGGTGGCTTGCAAGCAGCCCAGCCAGTAGATAAGTGGTTGATGCCAGGTGAGAAAGGGAGCAAGGAGATGTATGGATAGCCGAGGAGGCCTGAGTATGATGGGGTTTGGGGTGGCTGCAGCTGCTGCCAGGAAGGAGGTTGCCAGGGTTTGTTCTGAGGCAGCGAAGCTTGGGGAGTGTATGCAAGCAGCAGGGAGGCACAGCGCAAATGCTGTGGGGCTTGGGATGGCTGTTGGTTGAGAAGGGTGGCTAGGGAGGTCCTGCATGAGTACAAGAAGGCTTGGGAACGGTGCATGAAAGGGAGATGCACCACAAGCTTAGGGAGGGTGTGTGGGTAAGCTGACATGAGCACAGGAGGCTGAGGCAGGATATGCAGGGTGGGGAGGCGTATCTAGGCAAATTGCAACATTCCTTTCCATCTTCCACATTCACTTTGTGGGCATCCAGCTGGGAAGGTTGCAAATTGTAATCATGTAATTGTGGAACATTTCCAACTGTCATAAAAGTGAGCCAGTTTCCAAGTGCCCATATGGCAATCATATGACTGTGAGATTGCTTAGATGGCCAGAACTTTGAGTACTGATTGTTATCACCTCTCATTCAGTGCCATTGTAACTTTCATTGTTAAACAAGTAGTTCTTTACCTAGGACTACCTGTGAGCCCTCCAAAACATCTTAAGAAAACAAAAAGACGCAATAGCCCAAGAATTAAAAATGAGTCATCTACAAGCTTCAATACAAGCACTATGATTGCTACTGTGTAGGGCAGATTAACATCAGACAATCAGGCAGAATACAATCAAGGAACTACCAAGGAGAATACTATACCTCAGTAAAACTGGCAAGGCAAACTACTGTATACACATAGGGAGCAAGACCTACAGTACTCTCACTGATGTTATTACCTAGTTGGGTAATGGAATGTCTGCAAGCAAACAACCAAGCTCAGAGAGCACCAAGGTCTCCACAGATGATATATTGCAAAGCTAGAAAAGAATTCTTCCTATGAATCTGGAGGACTGTTAGAGACATTCATCTAATGTGCCTTCGTTTAAAAATTATCCTTTCTTTCTTAACTCTGATTTTTAACCATGATGGGCATTTCAGTGTATTTGCAGTGACTAGACTGCATGTAACCCTTTTTCATTTTAGAGGATTTGTCTGACAGTGATGATGTGTTTGCAAAGGAAATCACTAAGTGGAATTCAAATGACTTCCTTGATACTCTGGAGCGACCCAATGAACGGGATGAGGTTCTAGGTAAGAGAAATACATTTCCATGACTTCTATGACTTCTGCCCTTTCTGACCTCTAGAGTCCGTTATTGGTCTTTTGCCTTTTGTCACCTTGCACTGAGTGCAATATAAATTTCCTTTGCAGTTGATGCGACTGGAGCAACCAAGTCAGATAGTGATGGTGCCCCTGTACCTGGCCCACCAGAGGTGAGGAAACCTATGCCTGCAACACAGCATTCCTATTTCATGGCCTTAAGTTATTGTGGCTCCAAGCAATCGGAGACGACTTGTGATGATTACAGGATCACTGTTGCCATATCCTTAGCCAATTTTTCATATCCTTGGCTGCAATACATGGCCACATTTAACAAACACCCCCCCCCTCCTGCCCGGGATGATACGCACTACCTCCATCAAAAGATCTTATCCTCATAGTGCCTTGTTGCCTTGTTTCCATAGGTTGGCTCAGAAGGGCTCTCTGGGACCTGCCGTATTCATGCCCTTTTCCTGATCCTCCACAGTGGCAACATCCTAGACCAGGGTGTGGGAGAACCAGGCTCCAAACAGGCTGATGTGCATACACTCACTGCTACCTTGGACTCAGTCACCCGACTGCACTTTCCTGAAGCATTGGGGCACATAGCATTACGCCTAGTGCCCTGTCCACCGATCTGCTCTGCTGCCTATGTCCTGGTCTCCAAGTAGGAAGCATGTGTTGTTGTTTTTTTTGAGTTGCTAAAGACTTGATGCGAGTAGTGCTATTTGGCTGTCTGCCTGAGAAAACAAGAATTGCAGGCACCAGGAGTATGAAGGGGCTTAATGAGGGCAGTGGTACCTGCTTCATCCATATTATTTTTTGTTCTGGGATCTAGAAAAAAATATGACACCTGATCTTTGCACTAGCTTGGGTATGGTAAAGTACTTGAAGTATGTGATGTACCACTCAGAATGAAGACCCAAGAAGGTGAACTGTGCTTTGGGCCAACACTAGAGACTTCTGGGCAGGACTTTCCAAGAAAATTATGTTTCATCTTTTCAGAATTAGTCTCTCTTTCTTCAGGTGCTCATAGCTCTGGATATTGGGCTAAACTCTTACTACAGAGTTTAATTTCAAATGATTGCTGGCCCGTGGCCATTGCTTAAGCTGTATGTGGAGAATGCCTTCTTTTGTCATTGACGTGGTAGATGATTGGTCTTTTAGTCCCCAAGCATTTTTTTTTAAAAAAAAGCATCATTGCGTGATTATACATGGGAGGTAGTTTCATAGCTCTCTACAAAGACATGCCTGTGTTTTAGATTGTGTCTTGATGTTCCTTTCAACTCGTCTTTCCTAGACTCAGCCCCTACAGCCACGATGGTGACAGTCTGTCCAGTAGCCAAGATCACATCCCACTCGCTGCTTTGCCTCTGCTTGCAACCTCCTCAGGCAGTTATCAGAGCGCCGTGGCAAAGGTCATTTCCCGCACCAACCAGGCTTATGCCAGTTTCATCCATTCCCCTGACGGCTTGGGCTTCTGTGGCCAGGTTAGATTGCTGGCAATTTTTAGAGCTTGCATAGGAAGTTGAAGGCAGAAATCTAGAACAGAGGAAGAAAGATCTTTAATTCCTATGTGCCCACATGATGCAGTGGAAAAGACATTTAGATCTGCAGCCTGTTCAGTTTTTTTTTTCTTTTGAAATAGAGCTGTGATGTTTATTGGAAAAGTAATTCAGAAAACACTGAGATAATACATTACAGAGATCCATTCTTTTTGCAACATTAACATTTGCAAATGTTAATTGATGATGATTGAGTCCACCATAAAAATCATAGCACTTGAGGTCTTCAAATCACTTATGATTTCAAGGTTATGTATTTCCCTATAACCATAAGGATTGGAGCCTATTCCCATATAATCATGCAATGGTTGTGCACTATGCAGAATTAGAAAAAATATTTTCTAATGTTAGAAATTAGAAAATTTATAATTTAGTAATTAGTAAATTAGTAATTTTCTAATGCCACGACTGGCTAGGGACTTCTTGGAGTTGAAGTTCACACATCTTAAAGTTGACAAGTTTGGGAAATGCTGCTCTAATATGCAGTATATTTTCCTGCTACTCCAGTCATAATCATTATAGAAAAGAGGTAGAATATATATTTTGGATCCTTTCTAGTTTTCTTGAAAATTTAGCAAGAAAGAATGCTGATGCCTTGAGTTTCTTCTATTAGCAATTCATCTTCATCTCTCCCAACAGGTGCTGCTGATTGGAGACTGTGTTGGGGGTATCCTGGCCTTTGATGCTCTTTGCCACAGTCGTGCTGGTGGATCAGGAAGTCATGGGAGCAGCCGTCGTGGCAGCATGGTCAGTTCCCAAGCCCTGGGATAGTTCTCCTTACCTGTGACGATGTTATCCTTCCGAATTGTAAAATGGGCAGAGGGATTACATACTGACGAGGTGAACTGAAAATAGATGAAGAGGAGAAATCTTTTCTTCTGACTTCATTTTAGAGATGAACTGCTCACGTATGTCTGCTCTAGAATGCAATGTAGTACATCAGTCAAGCGTCCTGTTTCTTTTTGCTGAGATCAACTGCAGGGGTGGGTAATATTTTTTTTGTAGCCAGGAGGCACAGCTGTTTCAAATTCTGAGGGCTGATAAGAGAGTGAGGGGCAAAACTTTGTCATGGTTACAGTTTGGTTTGCTAAAAGAGGCATCGTGTGGCTGTTGGAGTTTTATGCTGCTTGTTTTAGTGACTATTTCACCAATCATGGTTCAGCAGCTTGCTATTAAATTCTGGAAAAATAAAATTCTGGGTAATTTTCCTGAGGTCATGATTTACCCTTTTTGCCTAAAGAAAAGGCATTCTAATTGTCTGAGCAAAAGAGAAACTTCTCAACCTTCCATGTTTCTTTCCAGAATGCTGATCTCCTTTCTCCAGAGACTTCTATGGTACGAGATCCACTGCTCAAAAAGCCGGAACCATCGGGGGGAATTGGCCGTGTCAGTCCTGAGCCAGGAGTACTTCCTCCTACTCCGAAATATTGTGATAGTGTTGCTCCAGAGAGTGACTCTTTACAACAGCAGCAAATCTTGTCCAGGTGAGACATTAAGGAATCCAAGGTTATAAAGCCAAGATGACTTATTAGATATTGTTTTTCAGTAATCTGAGCTGCTTGTTTGCCAGATGAGAACAGGAGGTCAGCTGAATTGCTCTCAGTCTTCTAAAGAATTTCTCTAACCTTAAGTAGCATACTGTAAGGAGTCTGTTAAACTTTTCGCACTTAGAGTAAATGTAGTAAAATCATGGGTGCACAATCTAGAATCCTCAAGAAGTTGCTGAATCCCAACTCCAGAAGCGTTATATTCTGTAATGCTGACAAAGGTGGAAATAAAGAGAAGAAGAGGATGACCAGGAGCAAGATGAATGGGTACAGCGGCAATGGCTGCACCATTGCAAGACCCGAAGGTTTCGGGTTAGGGGAGGATCATCCTGAGAAAAATCTGTTTATTTGATCATTAGGAATTGATACTGACTTGATGGCATGTAATTAAGAAAAACCGAGAGTGGTAATTCAGCAACATGTGAAGACTTATAATACATGCTACCTTTCTCCCTGGAAAGGTAGAATTTTGGAAGACAGCTATTGTTATTCCTTGGTTGTGTAAGACGTTGCTGTGGTAATAATGTAAAGCTCACTGGAGTTGTGCAATGTACAGATCTGAACTAGGAGAGGTGCTTTGGATCCAACACAGATGCTCTTGCTGTGCTGGGTGGCTGTTCCTTAAAGTCATGCATTTTTAGGGCTTACACAGCTCATTCACACAACACTACAGTAAGTGTGACCCTCCTGGCTTCCCAGTATTGTTTCTCACTTCAGATCCAAATGCTGTATGTCTATAGTTAACAATAAGAAGGATGCTGGAAATTGTAGTTCAGTAACTCTGAATCAATTGGGCTGGAGAAGAAGCTTCTTCGGAATGCAACATTTCTGTCATTAATTTTAATTTCCACCCTATAAGTGCTGTACTTATTAAATTTCTTCACTTTCTTTTTACTAATTGTTATTGATTTTCTGTTTACCATCATGCATTCTTAGTTTCTTTAGAAATTAAAATAAATGGACAAATGTAATTTGTGGACTATTTGGACTTGGTTGGGGGCTGTTTGTATTTTCTGTCAGGGACATGATTTTACCCTCCTCTTGTCTTTAGTCTGCCTGCCTCAGAAACAGAAGGAGACCCTCGACGGAGCAGTAACTCTTCATCTTCGATGGTGGAGACTTTTGAAGGCCCTAACATGGTTGGGAAGCTGGAATTTAAAGTGTCTGGCTTTTTCTTATTTGGCTCCCCTCTGGGATTGGTACTTGCACTTCGTAAAACAGTAATGCCCGCCCTCGATGGTACGGAAATGTTTACTTCTTCCATCTTTCTGCATTTCATCACATTTTCTGCTTTTCTCATCCATTGTAGACAGCAGCAATCTACACAGTTGTTTATGTCTTTCAGTGGCTCAGATGCGACCGTCCTGCGAACAGATCTATAACTTGTTTCATGCTGCTGACCCCTGTGCCTCCCGCCTGGAACCTCTGCTAGCTCAACAGTTTCATGCTGTGCCTCCTTTTGGGGTCCCCCGCTATCAGAAGTATCCCCTGGGAGATGGCTCGTCCACTTTATTAGGTGAGGAAAAACGGTGAAGTCCAGGCACTAAATAATGGACTGGAAAGAGCTTTGGCCTGACCTGGTAGGGCTCTGTTGCTTCTTTTCTTTTGGAAATATGAAAGTGGAAGGCTGGGGCTGCAGCGTAAGGGATGGAGGATGTTTGAGATGTGGTTCTGCACTTCGGGAACTGCAGAACAGTGTCAAACTCACATTGCCACTGTGGTGTCATGTGACGTATCGGGACTTTTTTCCGCCTTTGCTAAACCGGGCATGGGCATGGCCAGCGCATGATGCATCCAGGAGTTTCAGAACTCTGATATATAAAGAGGAATTCTCTGGAGTCAGTCTCATAATTCAATAGAGGCGTTTGATAGAGCAGCCGTGTCCCTTTACCCCTTTGCTGGGAGGATGTCACATGTTTATATTATTTATTTGTAGCCGCTGTATTTCTATTCCTAAGTGGAAAGGCTCCCAGGGTGGTTTATTTAAGCTGACATGGAAAAAGGGAACAGAGAGGGACAAAGAGGAAAGCAAGCAAAAGGTCAACCACATTTGAAATTACAACTGGAAAGTGCTTGACTGTTTGGGAGGGAAACAGCTTAGGAAGAGAAGGAGTCCAATGGAGCTGGTCTTTCATCACTTAGTCATTAATTAGCCTTGCTTCCTATTATTATCCTGCAGCAGGGATATAATAAAATATTTTATCCTTACATAGAAAATCAGCATGGAACTGATGGCAATGGTGTGAAGTAGACATCTCTGAATAATAGATTTCTATTTGTAGGGAATGTTATAGGGAAGGACATAAAAGTTCTCATCTCTGGTCTGATGTGATAACCACCACTAAATTCTGCTGCATGTGCTGATTGATATGCGGGGCTTCTCTGCACTTGAGGCTAACCGAGACAGAAACATGTTGTGACAGAATCTGTATTGCTTTTAATGTCCTCATGACATTGCCTGCTTTGGACCCCAGCCCACGAGTGAGGGAGTGTTAAGCCCTTTTAGCTAGACTCATGTCAAAGAAGTGTTTTTCCTTTTATGCCAGATCTGTTCAGCGGGAGCTTCTTCTACAATTCTTCCGTATGCAAATGATCAACCAGCAACTTTTGAAAGGTTTTATCTGTCAGGCCCAAGGAGGAAGTTTACTTCCTTTCTCAGAATGTATATTGAGTCATTTATAATGATAGGAGGGGAATTTCCTTTCTGTTTCTTTTTTTAGCTGTCAGCAGTATAAATTTGAAACTTCTGAGTAGAAATGCGTAATTTATTTTAATTTTATTCCATTTTTTTCTTTTTAGAACTAATGTTTTAATTACTTTCCTGTGTAATTGAATAGAGGTAGATGGAATATGCATGTGAAAGGAAGTGTATGTGTGTGGGAGAACTTTTAGAATGCTGCATAAAGTAAGAGGAACTGCAGATGTGCTTTTGACTGGTGACCCCAGTGCTCCTGAGGAATCCTCTACATTCATCTGCCATGCTAAGGAGCCTGTCACGTTTGCCTGTCATGCATTCTGATGCCATGCTCTGTTGCATTGAGACAACTGCAGAGAGGAAGCTGAGCAAGGAATATTTCTTGAGGAATTGGAGCCTAGAGAGAGAGAGAGAGAGAGTGCTATTGTAGGAGAAAGTCCATAGAAACATTAGAGTGTTTATTATATTTACATATTGCATAATATTATACATATATTATATTAACAGGTCATTCACCAGCTCAAGACACTCCCTTCTCTTGTTTTCCTTCAAATAACCCATTGAAAGGGTTGGGCTGAGAGGTGAATGACTGGGCCAAAGTCATCCGATGAGCTTGGGAGTGGACTAGAACTGAGTTTCTCTGATCCTAATCCAGTTTTCTCCCCCACTACATTGCAGGATCCATGTCATGACTGAAACTACTGATATATTGTGTGTGTATGAGGGGTGTGTGTAGTGTACACGTACCGATTTCCTTTTAAGGAGTGGCAATCTTGTGCCACCTTGCTAAGTTAATTCCGCAAAAGAAATTACGAGAATTACAGTTCCAATACAGCTGGAAACAATGAATTTAGGAAAGGCTGGTGCTGCAGTACAGTAATGGAGGATTGGAAATATGCCATCATTGTGTTTATCTCTGCTTATGTTTCTCCTTGAACTAGCCGACGCCTTGCAGAGTCATTCTTCCCTCTTTGTGAGTGAGCTAGACCTTGTGACACCACCCACTCCAACAGGTGCATTTGGAGGCTTCTGGAAAGGAAATGAGGGAGCTGCAAGTGACAGCACTGCAACCAGCACCAATGAAGTTGTCAAGAGTGAGTTACTTGCTGCCTTTTTATACTAATTTCCTCAAAACCAGATTTGACTATGCATCTATTGTTCATTTTTGTCAGCTTAGTGGGCCATTTGGTATTATGAATCCATTTGCTGATAGGAAGGACTACCATGAGTTTTCTACGTTTAAAAAGCATTATTTTCTTTTAGATATTCTTATTTTTGGCAGGTTGAGTCCTGTTTTGATTGCTTTAGGTGTTACAAACAATAAATATTAGAAAATGTGTCATCTAGTTATTTAGTTGAAGTGCTGGAAAGCTATGTATCTTTACTGTGTCTCTCTTGTATCCCTGAGGCCGGTGTATAAAGCTGTTCTTTCATGTCAGCCGTTCAGAATGTTCCTTGAATAGATTCATTGACGATTCAAACAGAAATCTGAACAAAGGTTCTTGTTTCTGAGAAGCAAATGAGTACATTTTGCAAAGATTGCAAATTACTGTGGTGCCAAGAAAATACTTGTTCATTGAGTGGAAAACCCAAATTCCACAGTGTTGCCATAGCTTGCCCACACTGGGCCACTTTATGTCACTTCTGGAGTGCTCAGAAACATCCAAGGGCCATTATGGTGATTAAGAATGTAGTTCTGGGCAGACCTGGGCCACTTCAATTTCTGGCAGGAACAGAGTGTTATAAAACAGCTTTAAACGTTTCTGCGGACGTTTTGATAACTATCATCAAACTAGATATGATGTTAAAAGAATATTTGTATTAAGCATGTGAGGTCTGTGTGTTTCTTTTAAACCCCAGTCATTAGTTGGAGGTAGGGAGAGACGTGTATCAGAAATTAATCATTAAAAACAAGGCTATAGTTTCCATTGAAGTGGAAGAATAGAATATTGAATTGCTTTGCCATATCTGTACTAATGCTTAGAAATTAATGCTAATTGCACTTTTAGGCAACTGCAGCTTAAAATTAAAGATGCATTTAATGGCAAGTCAGGGGACGCAGTGGCTCAGTGGCTAACATGCTGAGCTTGTCGATCAGAAAGGTCGGCAGTTCGGCGGTTCGAATCCTTAGCACCGCGTAATGGAGTGAGCTCCTGTTACTTGTCCCAGCTTCTGCCAACCTAGCAGTTCAAAAGCATGTAAAAATGTAAGTAGAAAAATAGGAACCACCTTTGGGTGGTGGGAAGGTAACAGCATTCGGTGCGCCTTTGTCATTTAGTCATGCCGGCCACATGATCACGGAGACGTCTTCGGACAGCGCTGGCTCTTTGGCTTTGAAACGGAGATGAGCACCGCCCCCTAGAGTCGGAAACGACTAGCACATATGTGCGAGGGGAACCTTTACCTTTATGGCAAGTGCCCTTTGATCCTTGAGTCTTTTGTGATTTTTTTGGGAGCGGGGGCGGGGGGCAGGGGAGATAAATTGAAAAAGTATTCATCAGAGTGTTAGTGAAACTGTTCACCAGCTGCTGTTAAGCTGAGATTTCACTTAGAGTCACCTCCTTTGGCTATTACTTCCTTCTGCTTTTATTAAGCACATAGGCAACATTAACTTGCCGGAAAGAAATAGATGTTACAGTATTTGTGTTACCTTGGGAATGAGCTTTCTCACTATAGTTCTGTTCTAGCATATGTCACAACATGGATATGGTTTGCTGCTAGTCAGTATTGTTCCTAACCTTCTGGAGACGTCAACAATCTCCCACGTTGTAACTTTATTCATGTATCTTGATAAAAGCTATTGAAAAGACATGTTTTGCTGGCTTTTTAAAAAAATGCATTGTTCATTTCTGTTTTGTCAAACATTTTGAGGTCTTTGTCAGTGTAACGTAATGTTTCTATCTTGAGTGTACTAATATCTGCAAAGGACTAATTACTTTGATGGATCCACTATATATGTACTAATTTTTTATATAGCTTTATAAGATGAAAGATACGATGCATTAATGCACACCATTTCTTTTTCCGGGGTTGTTTTCCCTTGTATTTTGAATCTTTATATGGTTTTTGAAGGGTAAAATATAGAGAAATATAAGAAAAGGATGACCAATAAAAGCAGCCAAACCTGCCAAGGACCTTGTTATCTATTCTAGAGGAGAAAGGAAAAAAAAATAGGGACATCTTCAGGGGATTGTGCTAATATGATTTCTCCTTCCCTTTGGTCTAGTTCTGGATCGTTGGTGGGGTTCAAAACGCATCGACTACTCTCTCTACTGCCCCGAGGCACTCACGGCCTTTCCCACCATCACCCTGCCTCACCTTTTCCATGCCAGCTATTGGGAAAGTGCTGATGTGGCTGCCTTCATCTTACGCCAGGTGGGCTTTTGCAAGCAAGGTAGAAATTTACATGTGTATGTCCTGTGGAACTGGTTCCTTTAATGGCTTGATTTGACCAGAGGCAACTAAGGGAGCTTCCCTCAAAAGCAGCTTAAAGATGATCTGGGATTGTCTTTCAGGCCATCAATCAAAGAATCACTGTCCCACTGCCAGACTGCTATAGGTATTGCAAGAAAAGAAATTGCATTGCCCGCCTCTCTGGGCAAAAAGGAGAATGAAATAGATTGCTTGCATGCATATGCACCTAGATGCCTCTGTAATGCCTTGTTAAATGCAAAAAGGGGAAGAGTATTTCTCATGAAAAAATAAAGGAAGGAATTTTCTTTCAGTTTTTAAACACCCCATTATTGAGTTGGAAATATATGGGCTCATCTCTTGACCATGTCTGTCATCATGGGATCATAGAAACCTGAAACTTCCTTTGAAATGATGCAGGATCCTTTTTGAAGCGGTCTAAGGTAGAAGGCATAGAAATCTATGCTTTGGTGGCTAAATTTTATCTGTACAGGTCAGGTCTAGATGAGTTCTGAGACTCAGAGTTTAGCTGCTAAATGATGTGCTTAGATTTCCAAATGTCCTACACTTAATTCTTAGCATCTCCATCCAAAAGAGAAAGACTTTTGTTTGAATTCCTGGAGAGCTGAAACAGCACAGTCGTACAGGTAGTCCTCTACTTAAAACAATTCATTTAGTGACTGTTCAAAGCAGTCAGTGGCACTGAAAAAAGTGGCTTATGACCGTTTTTCACCCTTAATGACTGTTGCAGCATCACCATCGTCACGTGATCAACATTCAGCCGTTTGACAGATGGCATGTATTTATAACACTTTGTAGTGTCCTGGGGCCATGTGATTGATCTCTTTTGTGACCTTCCGACAAGCCACAAGGGGAAGCCACTTAACAACTGTGTTGCTAACTGCAGTGATTCACTTAACTGTGGCAAGAAAAGTCCTACAATGAGGCAAAATTCACTTAACAAATATTTTGCTTAGCAACAGAAATTTTGGGCTCAATTGTGGTCCTGTTAAGGATCATCTGTAGAGAATAACCATGGCCCAACTGCCCTAGGTTTTATTCCAGTGCCCCCTTCATAAGACACACGATACACATTCCACTCCATCCTGCTACCAGAATTTCTATTCCTCCTTCCTGTTTTCTAATTTAATAAAATTATAATTATCAGTGGAAATCTTTTAAAAATCATAATGCCTTTAGTATTTCCTCTTTTCTTGAATCACAAATGGGGAAAAAATTGCAGGCAGGAAAACGCTTACAGGGGGGAGGAGGACCCCTGTTTTGCTGCTTTTCTGCATACACCCACACAGTTGTGTTGGTTTCAATATGCATGCAATTTTATGTTTAAAGTTAGATTCTGCTGTGTATAATTGTAGGTGTATTATATACAGTAATTGCACAGTCTGTTATAGGGCATAAAACTGCTGCACAATCTCCCACGGCTCACAGAATTATAGCATTTTGCTTGGCTTTATTTTGAAGCCAACATTTGTTTATAACTCTACAGGTGTTCATGCAGCTATACATTGCAACAACAACCCCTCTACGTACTCCATTATGCTGTGCCTTTTGGCATCGTTGGGTATAATAAAACATCAATGACCTTTAAAACTTTGGCTGCTTCTCCCAAAATTTCAATTTTGTACATTGCTATGTGGCCCTTAATTTTGTATTACCCATTATAGATTAAATGCCACATTCATTAACAAGTGCCAAGTCAGCAAAAATTGCATTTGGAAAAATACCAGGAAGCAGTGCCTCAGAGATAATAGGGATCCCAGCACTATTCTGCCAAGGCTAGCAGAAGCATGGCAAAAGTGCTTGCTTTGTCCGCATTTGCAGCAATCTAGGTGCCGAAAGTTAAGGAATTGTTCCTTTTAAATAATGGCTACATATTAATGGAGGGCGAATCTGTCTTTTTGCCTGATATTTTTCGAGGCCTAGAATTTACAGTCTTTGATTGCAGGTGATTGAGACGGAGCAGCATCAAGTGACCGAGAATGAGGAGAGTTCGATCTACAGCCCAGCATTTCCCCGTGAAAAGTGGCAGCGTAAACGCACACAAGTGAAGATCCGGGTACGAACCTGCTGTGGCTTCCCTCAGCTTTTTTTGGTCTTTTTTGTTTTTGTTTTTTGTAGTTTTCAGGGCATGTGTTGAGGTCTGGCTGAGGTTGCTCTACTGGCTTTGTAGGAAGATACACAATCTGATCCTATTTATTTTCTGCTGATAATGTTCCTGAATCCATCACCAGTGTTGACCTCACATTGTTTGTCTTTAACTCCCCTAAACTTTAGAATAATCATTTTGATTCTGCAGGAATGACAGACATACTGTTGTTGCAGTTCAAAATCTGATTTTACTTAGATAATATTATTTGTATAATATATTAGGTTTTTGTTATTGAATGGGAGAGTTATTTCACTTTCATAACATCTTGAATTTTTCTAAATTCAGGTTTCGGCCCCTCAGCAAGCTGTATGGGATGTAATGGTTATGAGTACTGGCACCCAAAACACAAGCTCTTGGCAAATTAAATGTAGGGTCATATTGCTAAATGTAGGATGAAAATTCATTTACTCATAGTACATAAAAGGTGATAAGCTGCCTTCTCTAGTGGAATATAATGGTTGTTTTGTTAGTAAGGAAAACTCAATACAAGATATCCCTATCAATCCTATGGCAGCTGATTTTATTATTAAAGATAGCATTACATTGTTAATCAAATTGGCACACAACCAAGAAAAAGGAGACCCGTTCAGTCCCACAAACAATAGCAATAGCAATAGCAGTTAGACTTATATACCACTTCATAGGGCTTTCAGCCCTCTCTAAGCAGTTTACAGAGTCAGCATATCGCCCCCAACAACAATCCGGGTCCTCAACGTCCTTCTAAGGCAGTTAGAAAAACAGATAGCTATTATATAGTAAGATTCTCCTGCCCGCTCTAAATAACTCTTCGTTGTTGCATGAGTTCTGTTCATGAGTTGTAATTCAAGGTATTTAAATTCTCCAACCAGCTCTGTTGCAATCTCACTGCAGTCATCCATATCTTGAGAAATTCTCCCTTTGCCCAGTTTTGCAATGATGAGGTTAATAATAACGTCTAGCTTTTTGTTTCTCAGAATGTTACAGCAAACCATCGTGCCAGTGATGCGGTTGTGTGTGAGGGGCGACCCCAAGTTCTTAGTGGGCGCTTCATGTATGGTCCACTTGATGTGGTAACTCTCACTGGAGAGAAGGTAACCAAGGTTTTAATTCTAGGGTTGATTTACCAGGACAAATGACTGCATATTTAAAGCTGAGCCAAGACCATGGGATAGAATGTGGCCGCCAGAGGGATTCTTAGGTTTTTTGGGAAAACCTCCCTAGTTCTTTTGTTTAGGTAACCCAGACAGTTGCCTGGTTGTCAGACCTACCGTAGAACCAGTTTTCAGATCACCTTAATGCGAATTCCTCATTTCTCCAGGGTTAGAGCTGTGTTGAGGCCGTTAATGATATGAGCCTGGAGCTCATCCATAATATGAGCTAGCAGTCTAAAATCAAAGGGGGAGGTGTTGTTTGAAGGAAGCCATTCACATTGAAACTGTGGTAGACAGCAAGTGTATCCTAAGAGCAGGAAATAACTTGCAGGCAAAATGGAGTAGATGTAGTTGGAGTTGTAATATGAAAAGGCCACAGACCCTGGAGAAGGCAAAGAACAGATGTTTTCCAGAAGGACAGAAGTACAAGAAAAAGGTAGTAGAAATTAAGTAAAAGTTTAAAAAAATATAGAATTTTGCCTATCTCCTTCAGAGAAATGAATATGAAAAGCTTATAAGAATATGGATTTTTTAAAAACCAACTTAATGTGGGAGTGAAGGAAGGGTTTGTGTTCTGACAGCTGTAATTTAGCAATTTCAAGGTGTTATTTGGGGCTAGCAATGCAGTATAACAGTACATGCAATGAGGTGAACACCACCCCCTGATCTTTCTTTACAGGTCGATATCTACATCATGGCACAGCCATTGTCAGGGAAATGGGTACATTATGGCACAGAAGTGACAAGTGGTAGCGGGAGGCTTTCTTATACCCTTCCTGAAGAGAAGATGCTGGGCATTGGCATGTACCCTATCCGTATGGTGGTGAGGTGAATGCATGGTAGATCCTTTCCTGTGCTTGATCTTTTGAGCAGCTGCCTCTGTGCCAGATATTATATTGGTTGCCGCACTTGATTGTGGGATGTGATCCTCTGGACCAGAATGGTTCAAATTTGGCCTTGACAACTATTTAGTGCACAGGTTCAATTGTTACAATCCAGTTGCCTGCCAGTGAAAGTAAGCAACTGGTGGCTCTTTAGATGTTGCTGAACTGCAATTCCCAGCAGCCCCGATCAGCATGGCCGATGTGGGGGATGCTTGGAGGTGTACTTCACCACAGGATCTCTGCAGGTTTATAGTTAATAGTTGAACTGCTTGGCTTTTTCCTTCTTTGGTTTTCTACACTATAGGGGGGAAAAACACCCTCACTTGCTTCTATCTTCATGGCTTGTTTGAATGCAGAAGTTGAGCATTTCTGATTCTGACTGTGTAGGAATATTTGCTTTTGGGCTGACACTTTTCTGTCTCTCCACAGAGGGGATCACACCTATGCTGAATGCTTTCTGACAGTGGTAGCTAAGGGCACACCTTGTGTCGTCTTTAGTATTGATGGCTCCTTCACAGCTAGTGTCTCCATTATGGGCAGTGACCCCAAGGTGCGAGCAGGTGCTGTTGATGTGGTAAGGTAAGTGAATACCCCTCCTTAGAGACTCCTTGTATTTCTTTGAACAAACTGATTGACTGTTTCTCTTTCTTAAGGCCTCCAAAATCTGTCCCAGGGCTATAGAGAAATTCTTATATACATTACATTCCTCAACTGAGAAACTCTCTAGTATGTTTCCACATTCTGTAAATCTTTTTCTCCCAATATTTAGCCTAATTAATTTTTTCTATTAAGTGAAAATATTTTTAATAAGTTAACACAGTAACAGAAAAGCTATTTAAAGCACCAATTGGAAATAGTTCTGCTGTTTTCCTTCACACTTGCCAGCTTCCATATTTGTCCTTGCCAACATGCTGTCAAAATGGATTTCTTGGAAGAAGCTTTTGTAAAAGCAACTGGATGTTTTTTTCCACTTTAAAGTAGCATTCTAACCATCCCTGTTCTTTTTATGAAAAGGGAAGAGATAAGCATGTCTGCTCACTTTCTCAGCTTTAATAAACAGTCTGGTAGTTGAATATAGATAGTGTTTTCTATGAATCAGACTGGATTCATACCAACAATATAAGCATTTGTTACAGAATGCAGATTCTTGTTATTGTTTTCAATATCATTGCAGTTAACCCGCATCTATTCTCTGCCTCCCAAGTCCCAGCTGATTGGGAGGGAATAGGGATTTTGCAATAACCTTCCCCTGCCACGCCCACCAAGCCACGCCCACAGAACTGGTAGTTTTTTGAATTACCACTGCGTTGTAGCATCCTCAAGATCACATGATCAAAATTTGGACATTTGGCAAGTGAGTCATATTTATGATGGTTCAGAGTCACCTTCTGACAAGCACAGTCAACGGGGAAGCCAGATTCACTTAACAATTGCAATGATTCATTTAACAACAGTGTCAAGAAAAATCATAAAATGGACCAAAACTCACTTTAACAACTGTCTTGTTTATGGTAGCAATAGAAATTTGGGGCTCAGTTGTGGTTGTAAGTTGAGAAGTGTACCTGTAGTTGCCCTTGCTTGCTATAAGATATGGCTAGTGGCCTTTGAGGGGATTTGTGCAGACTCACAGTGGGAGGAAGATGGGCCACTCAGTAACT